>NC_066571.1:4080782-4345782 GCF_024679095.1 Eriocheir sinensis
GAGGAAATACAGAGGAAGGAGGGCTGTTCCAGAGTTTACCCGCGGATAAAAGAATGAGGATGCTGGTTAACTCTTGCATAAGGGACTTGGACAGATTAGGGATGAGCAACGGGGCCGCAGGAGGGGGGGAGGCATGCAGTTAGCAAGTTCAGAAGAGCAGTCAGCATGAAAATATTGACAAATGATAGAAAGAAATGCAGCACTGCGGTGAAATTTAAGAGACAGAAGACTACTAGTAAGAGGAGGAGAACTGACGAGACGAAGAGCCTTTGACTCGACTCTGTCTAGCAAGGATGTGTGTGAGGAACAAGACGATATAAAAAAGCTGTGTAGCCATTTAAAGAGAATAGAGACGAACAGATAACTCAAACAGAATCGACGTCAGCGAAGATAAGAAAGAAACTTGAAGGGAAGGCACCAATAACGTAAGTAAATGACAGGTGTAGGAGAAAGTATATAGCTGTGTGGCCATATTATTAAGGGACCGGAGAGCACCAGATTAATCAAACAGAATCTAAGTAATTTCATATAGGGAAGAACTTGGCAGGGGATGCACCAATAAGAAGACACGTAAAATATGAGGGTGTGCTAATTTGTGTGTCCATTATAAGAGAACAGAGTGCTGGATAAAAAAGGAACCTAAGTCAGTTAATATGCGCAAGAAACTAGAAGGAAAGGCACCAAAAAGAACGTTCGGGAAAGACGGATTTAGGAGAACGTATTTAGCTCTATGTGGTCATTTTAAGGAGAGGGTCAGAGACGGACGCGGTTTTGCTGGGTGGCTGGGGGTGGCATGCAGCTGACACCCCCACAATGCCTTGCCACCCCAATTTTGGCAATGGATCTTTCAATATAAAATAATAAAAAATAAAAGTTGGCTATAAGTGTTTGTAATATTTTTCCATAGTTCATCTCGTATAAATATTTTTCTCAACAATTCAGAATTCCCCCCTCATTAAAGAAAATAATGGTAGCACCCGTGACCCGCCCTCCTCGCTTTCGGATTGGGAAAAAGAAAAAAAACGCATTCGGTGTTTCTCTCCAGTCCACAGCAAGGTGCACACGGAGGTGGAGAGGCATTTGGGTTGGTTATAATTCATTTGTGATTGCTCTTTGTTTAATTTTATCAAAGGATCTGTCAAGTTTGATCATGTGATTTTTTTGTTTGTTTTGTTTTTTTCATCATTCACCGGTTCCAGCCACAATAAGGCTTTTTGATTAAGATGGTGCTCAGTATTGAGTGGGCAAGCACTGGACCCAGATGTTTTTGTTAAAAGCTTTGCTGGACAGTGTAATGATTACTGCCTTAAATTTGCTTTAAGATCTTGGGGAATATGATAAATGTAGACTGTGAAAGTGTGTGTCTGTTTAAGTTACTGTATGATTCTAATTCTATTAAAAACAGTGAAACTGTACAATTGTTGTGAATTTTTATTGAATACGAGGATTGGGTTAGTGTTAAACATTTAGTTGTGTGACTCATGCATGAAATTAACCAGAGAATGCAGAAGATGAAATATGAAGTTGGAATGTGTCGTGGCCGGGGGGGATAAGCTTCCTGCCACGGGTGGGTCCCCCTCAGGTAAACCCTCTGCCGCCCCTTTGCCACCCCTGGTAAAACTTCCTAGATCCGCCCCTGGCCAGAGATATCAAATTGCTAAAAAGTCAGTGAAAGTCTGACCAAATTCTTGAAACTCGGAGCAAACACAAGAGCAAATAAAAAGAGGAGCAACATATATGGAGAGCACACTAATAATACCTAAAGCATTGCATCACCATAGGAACCTGGATCTCTAAGCATCAACAAGACTAGATTCAGCTCGATGCCAGACTCCAGAAGTGCCAGATGAGCAAAGAGATACAGATAATTGATGTGAGAGGTGGAAGCGTCTGAGAATAATTGGAAAAGACAGGTAATCTCGGTGCCAAGTCGCTACTCCAGTCAGGATCGTCTGCGCGGAGTCAAGGAGCCGCTCAGCCAGACGCCCAAGGATGGACCAGCAGCAGCACAGGTTGAGGCACTGAAAGGTGGACGAATAAGGGCTGGGGACACCACGCAGGCCCAACATGGCTCCTGAAGGCGTCGCAAAAGATGGGATGTTGAGGGAGAGAGAGAACACAAAAAGAGAAAAAGAGAAAACGATAGGAGAGAAAAGCTGGAAGAAGAAGAAGAAGATAGGAGAGAAAAGAGGCATAAAACAAGAAATTAGAAAAGGAGACAATGAAAAGGAAGACCAAAAGGAAGGAAGAATGGAAATATGAGAAAATAGACCGAGAGAGAGAGGATAAAAAAGAGAAAACAATAGAAGGGAAGAAGAGGAAAAAGGGAAAGATTACGCAAGAAAAGGAAAGACCGGAAAAAGAAAGGAAGGAAAGAAGGCAAAAGAACAAGAAAAACAAGAACAAGAACAAAAACAAAAAACGAAAACACGAACAACAAGAAGAACAACTAGAAGAAAACGAAAAAAAAACGAAGTAGATAGATTGATGGAGAGATAGAGATAGAGAGAGAGAGTGTGGCTACATATTTTTTCGTCTCGTAAATTTAGTAGCTTTATCGTGGAAGGCCCTATTATCTCTCTCTCTCTCTCTCTCTAACGTGTGTATTCTTTTTTTTCATTTTTTTTTTTCATCAGTATCAAATTCTCCCCCATGCCGCACCGTTGCCCACGCCCGCTACCCACGCACGGCCCCGCGCCCCCACGCCTGCCCTGCCCACGACTCCGACACCACCACGCCCTGCCCACCACCACCACCACCACCACGAACAATAACAACAACACCATCATCACCAGTCTCCCCACCACCTTAATTAACTACCTCCATCTCTATCACCATCATCACCACCACAACGATCACCACCACCACAACCATCAGCATCACTCTCATCACCATCATCGCTGTCATTATCACCATTTTCTACCCTATATTGCATTTCGTTCATTATAATTATCAAAACACATCCACCATCATCACCAACATCACGATCATCACCATCTCAACCACCATCACCACTGCCGTCATCACTATTTCCACCCTTTCCATATCCACCATTATCACCACCACCATCATCATCACCACTACCACCATCACCACTTCCACTATCACCACTCTCACTATCACCGTTTCTACCCCTTCTACCACTTCATTCACCATCATCACCATCCTTATCATCACCATCCTTATCATCACCATCACCACCACCAGCATCACCACCTCCACCATTACCATCACCATAATTGCCACAGTCACCTTACCTCCCTCACCATCACCCTCGTCACCATCACCACCTTCACCTCCTCCTTCAGCGCTTCTTACACCACCACAGATGCCAAGTTAGGAAGCGTGTCAAAGGGTTGGTGATGTTATGGAGTTGTTTGTTTATTTGTTTACATTTATTTGGTTGTATTTATTGAAGTATTCCATATATTCGTGATAAGCTTCAATTAGATTTTTTTTTTTTTTCATGCGCTTCGTAAAAAAATAATATAAAAGCAGCGATTGTAGTATGCCATCCCAGCACTGATACTACTGCTACTACTACTACTACTACTACTACTACTACCCTAAATCACGCCGCCCACCTCGACTCTCACCTGGCGACATAAATCACGCCACAAAAGGCAGAATCACCTGAGAGCGAAGTGAAATTATGCATAAAGCCCTAGTACGCGCCCACACACACACACACACACACACACACACACACACACACACACACACACACACACACACACACACACACACACGCCCACTCACGCCCACACCCCCACCGACACACTCCCCCCTCCCTTACCTGCCTGTACACCCCCTCACACACACACACACACACACACACACACCTGTACTTATATAGCCTCCAACCTGTTACCTGTGCAATTGCCTGGGAGAGTCATATTATGCGGTGTGGCGTTCCAAACCTCGCCGCCTCTCATGGTGCATCCAGGCGTTGAAGGGGCCGTCTGGGGCGCTCAGAGGGACAGAGAGAGTGATGTAAAGTGAGCCTACAAACAGAACAGCTCGGTACAATATGGTTCTAGTTGTGGGAGATAGAGACCAAAGGACCTATAGTTTCCTTGGTCCAAGAAATACATGCACGGCCGCCTCTATGGATTATTTTTAGGAGCAGCGAGTAGCGGGGTTTTTTATTAATGTTTCTTTTTTTGTGTGCCCTTGAGCCGCCTCCTTTGTTGTAAAAAATAAATAACAGTTTTCCTTCATTTTCCATTCTTCTTTTTTTTATGTATGCTACTTAAAGTAAAAAATAAGTCCGCAAACAGAAACACTCGCAACAATATGGTTTTAGTCATGAGAGGTAGACAAAAGGGCTTATGTTTTCTTGGATTCTACTGTATAATACATGTACCAGCTAATAAGATTTCTGTTTTAGTGTGGGTATTTGAAATTAAAAAGGGGAAACCACTCGCAACAGTATGGTGCTTGTCTTGGGAAATATATACAAAAGGGCCCATGTATTCCTAGATGCTAGAAATACATGTACTATATAGCTAATAAGAGATTTGCTTTATAAGTGTAGGTATCTGAAGTTAAAAAAAGGGGAAACCACTCACAACAGTATGGTCTAGTCTTGGGAGATATACAAAAGGGCCCATGTATTCTTAGATGCTAGAAATACATGAACTATATAGCTAATAACAGGATTCCTTTTTTAGTGTAGGTATTTGAAATTAAAAAGGGGAAACCACTCACAACAGTATGGTGCTAGTCTTGGGAGAAATACAAAAGGGCCTATGTATACCTAGATGCTAGTAATACACGTACTCTATAGCTAATAACAGTTTTCCTTTCCGATTTTCTTTTTTTGTGGGTGGGTATTTGGGGACCAGAAGAGCAGAGTGAGCGATATAAAATGACCCTCAAAAAATAGAAGCACTCGCTACGGTATGGTTTTAGTCTAGGGAAATATACAGGTGTCTATGGCCGGTATTATAAGATACACTCGCTTCTCATATCAACTATTTCTAAAGGTCAAAGAGGGGATTAATCGGGTTCTAATGAGTGTTTCTTTAGGTTCACGGTACAGAAGAAGGGTCAGACTACCACCAGGGTCATAAAACTACTGGTATTGCCCACAATTCCTACGAAAGCCTTGTCAAATATGTGTTTCTTTAGGTTCACGGTACAGAAGAAGGGTCAGACTACCACCAGGGTCATAAAACTACTCCTGGAAATGTCCCAAACTCCTATAAAAGCCTAGTCAAATATGTGTTTCTTTAGGTTCACGGTACAGAAGAAGGGTCAGACTACCACCAGGGTCATAAAACTACTTCAGGAAATGTCCCAAACTCCTATGAAAGCCTAGTCAAATATGTGTTTCTTCAGGTTCACGGCACAGAAGAAGGGTCAGACTACCACCAGGGTCATAAAACTACTCCTGGAAATGTCCCAAACTCCTATGAAAGCCTTGTCAAATATGTGTTTCTAGGTTCACAGTACAGAAGAAGGGTCAGACTACCACCAGGGTCATAAAACTACTCCTGGAAATGTCCCAAACTCCTATGAAAGCCTTGTCAAATATGTGTTTCTTTAGGTTCACGGCACAGAAGAAGGGTTAGACTACCACCAGGGTCATAAAACTACTCCTGGAAATGTCCCAAACTCCTATGAAAGCCTAGTCAAATATGTGTTTCTTCAGGTTCACGGCACAGAAGAAGGGTCAGACTACTCCTGGAAATGTCCCAAACTCAAATGTCCCAAACTCCTATGAAAGCCTTGTCAAATATATGTTGCATTAAAAGTGCAAAATAGACCTTCAAACAGAATCACTCTCTTCAGTGCGATTCTAGTCAAAGGAGGCTGACAAAAAATAAACTGTCTTCCTTGGTTCTAGTAATTCACGAGAACACTGTGCACGACAAAGATGCGCTGCTTGATGTCAGTTTTTCCGATTTTTTGTTCTATTTTGTGTAAGTAAAGTTTTTATGAGTCGTGTTATAAGACATTTCGCCGCCCAAGAACACATATTTGACAAGGCTTTCGTAGGAGTTGTGGGCATTTCCAGGAGTAGTTTTATGACCCCGGTGGTAGTTCGATGCTTCTTCTGTACCCTGAGCCTAAAAAACCCTCATTAGAACCTGACTGACCCCTCCTTTGACCTTTATAAATAGTTGATGTGAGAAGCGAAAGTGTCTTGTAATACCAGCCTATGAGTTTCGAACAACAGAGACAGGGTAAGAAAATAGAGCACTTATTTTGTCACTGAAATCGTTGCTAACTTTAGACTGCCAGACAAATAATGCTCGACACCAATAAATGAAAGAATAATGTGTGCGCTACAGTTGCCGGCCATCATATATAGTTAGTGGCGACTGTATGAAGGCTGTAGAGAAATGGGGTCATGAATATAGAATAAGTCGACTACATTAAGCGCTGGACACATAATTACTGCATTATGGGTTTATTACAGTTATTTAAAGATATTCAGTACGTGTTGGCCTTAGGGAAGTTAAAGAGGGGAGGTCTAGGCCTAGTTGTTATGCTGTTAAAGATTTACCCCTAGTATCACTAGGGGAACGGGCCCTTGTCCGAAGACGGCCAGGGAAAAGATCGCTCCCCCCTGCACGAGGGAGCACGGGCCTTAACCAAAGGCGGCCTGTAGCAGGCTGCCGACCAAGGAGACTTGGTGCCGACAGACCGACTCTATGGGCGAGCGAAATCTAGCCGACCAAGTCGGTCTGTCGACGAGTGAAGTACATTATACGCTGAACTCATAAAAACTGCGTTATGGGTGAACCAAAGTTGTTCAAAGTTATATATATCTTCACAGCGTGTGGATTATATGACAGTTAAAAGGAGAGGTCATAATTATAGGACACGTAGCAACATTATGCGCTGGCCACTCAAGATGAGGAGGATGAATTTACTACAGCTATTCAAAGTCAGGGATGTTTCGTGCGGCATGTATGAAAGTTAAAGAGAAGCGGAGTCATATAATACAAGACAAGTTGATTACATTATACATATAATGAAGACTTATAGAATTACTGCACTATGGATTTCCTACATTCATTTATAGTCTTATATGTTCGCGTGGACTGTAGTACAGAAATGAAGGGGCAGGAGGTCAGAGATGCAGAGCAATTAAACCACATTATGCCCTCGAGACTTTGATTTTACTGCAAGAAATAGAGAATAAGATGATAACAGTGAAAAAACATTAATAGTGATAATAAAGTCATACACGTTCAGTACGTGTGGTCAGTATGAAAGCTACAGGACAAGAGGGTCATGCACTATTGGGCACTTGAGACTCTCAGAAAATATATAACAAGACAATAATAATAAACTTAAAAAGAGATAATAAGAAAATAATCGTAAACTCATAGAAGATATACAATTACAAAATAATATTAAATGTAACAATAGCGATATAAATAATGATAATACGAGCACACCAGGAAGCTCAGACCCAGACGTTGAGTCACGCGGGTTCTGTAACACTGTAAACACCACATTAACACAATCCTTATCACCATCACCATCACCATCAGCATCGTCGTCAGCATCTCCGAGAAGTGTGTGAGTGTCGGTCCATTAGGAAGGTGATTCATTATGTGTCTGTCTGGGTACTTGTGTGTGCTCTTTTTTTCCTTCCTCCTTTCTTTCTTTCTTTTTCTCTTTCTTTCTTTCTTTCTCCTTTTTTCTTTAACAGATTTGGGTTTTACTTTATGATTTTAAGTGTCTGTCTGGGTCCTTTCTTTTTTATTTCCTTCTTCCTTTCTTTCTTTCTTTTCCTCTTTCTTTCTTTCTTTCTTTCTTTCTTTTCTTTAACAGATTTGGGTTTTACTTTATGATTTTAAGTGTCTGTCTGGGTGCTTTCTTTTTTTCCTTCCTTCTTCCTTTCTTTCTTTCTTTTTTTCTTTATTTCTTTCTTTCTTTCTTTTCTTTAACAGATTTGGGTTTTACTTTATGATTTTAAGTGTCTGTCTGGGTACTTTCTTTTTTTCCTTCCTTCTTCCTTTCTTTCTTTCTTTTCCTCTTTCTTTCTTTCTTTCTTTCTTTCTTTTCTTTAACAGATTTGGGTTTTACTTTATGATTTTAAGTGTCTGTCTGGGTACTTTCTTTTTTTCCTTCCTTCTTCCTTTCTTTCTTTCTTTTCCTCTTTCTTTCTTTCTTTCTTTCTTTCTTTCTTTTCTTTAACAGATTTGGGTTTTACTTTATGATTTTAAGTGTCTGTCTGGGTGCTTTCTTTTTTCCTTCCTTCTTCCCTTCTTTCTTTCTCTCTTTCTTTCTTTCTTTATTTATTTCTTCTCTAACAGATTTGGGTTTTACTTTATGATTTTAAGTGTCTGTCTGGGTACTTTCTTTTTTTCCTTCCTTCTTCCTTTCTTTCTTTCTTTCTCTCTTTCTTTCTTTATTTATTTCTTTCTTCTCTAACAGATTTGGGTTTTGCTTTATGATTCGCTTTCATATTAGTTCCGTTCACTTTTTGTATTGAATTTATGAGTGTATGTCTATATTATTTTAGACACGTTTGTTATCAGTGTATGAGTGTGTGTTTGTTTGTTTGTGTGGGTGTGGGCGTGGTTGGGTGTGGGTGTGAAGTCGGGTGAGTGTAGAGGTGTGGGTGGTTTCTCTCTCTCTCTCTCTCTCGTATGCAACACAGGCAACACAAAAGATTAAGAGAGCCAACCACACAGCCTTTAACGAGACATTTGCAACACACAGACACACACAATACAACTACAACCCAATGTATATGTATATCAACCAATTAGTACGCATCACTCCATGCTACACAATATACCAATACACCAGTTAGCACGCACCAGCCCACACGTATACCTGGAAATAAACGTCAGTGGGAAATCGAGTTTATATGCTCGTATATGAAAATTAACTAATCAAAATTAAGGATAAAAAAAAGATTCAGGATTATGACTATTGTTTTCGCCTTATTTTTTTCTAGGGTGATTCTGTTAGTGGTGTGTAATCATTGGAAAGGTGTGTGTGTGTGTGTGTGTGTGTGTGTGTGTGTGTGTGTGTGTGTGTGTGTGTGTGTGTGTGTGTGTGTGTGTGTGTGTGTGTGTGTGTGTGATTTAGCAAATGAGCTCTTAATGTTTTGGAAGTGAACTGTAGTCAAAATTAAAGTTAAGAAATATGCTCGATTTTGAGAGTTTTTTTGTTTTTGTTTTTGTTGTTGTTGTTGTTGTCTTAGTTTTCTCGGGTAGCTTTGTTAATGTTGTGTACTAATTGGAAAGGTGCGTGAGAATTAGCGAGCAGTAAGTAGCGGGCTTTTTTTTTTTCATTATTGTTTTCTTCTTTTTTTACGCCCTTGCACTGTCTCCTCTGCTGTAAAGAAAAAAAAAGAAAAAAAAAGCTCTAAATCATCACCAATGGAACTGTTTAGCGTTAGGAAGGAACTCTTGGTATTTATTATATACGCTCAGGGAGACACGTAGCCTATACCAAGGGCTGAGAAAAAGATATATAAAAAGTTCGCAATATTCCTCCTAATAAAACGAAGTAAATGAAAAGAAAATGTATTGTCTATTCAAATTATAAATGTGTTCCCACGAAGTAAAAAAAAAAATGCTTTACTATCTTTTTAAATTCCAAATGTTCTCCGGCGAATTTAAATAAAACAAAATGTGTTACTTACTTGAAATCCAGATGTGTTCCCACGAAGTAAGAAATAAATAAATAAAAAAAAGGGTTAGTATCTATTTCAACTGCAATGGTTTTCTCACGATTGATGTTTAAAAAAAAATGCTTTACTATCTATTTAAATTTCAAATGTACTCCGGCGAATTTAAATAAAAAAATGTGTTATTTACTTGAAGTCCAGATGTGTTCCCACGAAGTAAAAATAAATAAATAAAGCGTTAGTATCTAGTTCAACTGCAATGGTTTTCTCACGAAGTAAAAAATCTTCTCTGTATATATGATTGATGTTTACGTTGTTGTTGTTGTTGTTGTTTTCGTATAAGTGGTTCCTGTTCCGATAAATTCAGTGTAAGGCAAAGCGGTCCATACCACAGTTACATAACTCTGTGGTTCACGTTTATGTAGATTCCTTTCACTGCCTTTGGTCACACACACCTAAGGAGGGGGAGGGGGCTAACCTTATCATGATGAACAGAAAAATTGACTACTACTACTACTATCATTATTATTACTACTAGCTACTACTACTACTACTATCATTATTATTACTACTACTACTACTACTACTACTACTACCACCAGTCCAGTAAAGAGGTAAATATCTCTAACATTTCCAAGAGTTCACAATTTCATAAACTAAAAAAAAATTACAGCATATCTTAGAAAAAAACAATAAATACTTTCTCAACCATGCGTTCTTAATTTTCGGGGGGCCCGCCTTCGTATAAGGGGGCGTTAGTAATTTCTAGGGGTCGAAAACCCTTGGAGAAAAAGTGGGAATTTCTCTCATTATTTTTTTCTCTTAACATGAGCGTGGGCTAATATTGAGAAGCTTATGAGAAATACAAGAGTGACGCCTTCACCAACTTTAGTTTTCTTTACACAACGAAGGCGGGGGAAGAAATATATAGATAAATAGGTAGATAGATAGAAAAGTAGTTAGGTAGGTAGGTAGACTGATAGATAGATAAGTAGATAGATATATAGATAGATAAGTAGAACGTGGGTGTTTATAAAAGGGTCCATTTCTACAGGTGGGCGTGATTGTAAAAACGTTAATAACCACTGTTCTAAACGCTACAATCCCTAACAGAAGCCTTACAATTCACGTTCAAGTACAAAAGTAATTATTTGTAATATTTCCAAGGGTTCAAATCACGTTCTAATTCTCAAAACACCCCAAAAATACAAAAGAACGATGAAAACTAAACACTAGGTAAGCTATCCCATAAATACTGCAAATAGAACGTTTTCTCTGTTTGCCTCGAGCTCCGTGGAAGAAGGGTTTGGGTCAACGTTGCCAGGTTATCGTACTCGGAGCATCTCATATTTACCGGTTTCTGACCCATAATTATTCTCAAGAAACACCAATGATCAACCATTTTAACGATAACTATTTATGAAGCCAGTTATTGGGGTGGAGGAGATAGTTTGGGGGTGGGAAATCAGCAAACATGAGGCTGAGTACGACAATCTGGCAACGGGGGAACTTTGGGTGCTCTTCCATGACCTTCCTTCCGCGCTGAAACTGTGATGACCTTCCTCCTTCCCGCCACCCACGCCGCCTCGGGCCAACCTTGGTCTTCACAATAATGTCTCATATGACCGTGACGCAACGTTTCCCGCACTTACACGTATTATATCGCATCATGTCTGCGCTCCGAGGTGACATTTCCATTTCCTGTAACATCCTGGTAGTGCTCTCTCCCTCTCTCTTCCCTATTCCTCTTCTTGTGTTTTCTTTTGTTATTTTTCCTTCTTAAAAGTTAAAAGTTCACGAAGGAGGAAATGCAGTCTATCTACTAACCCATCTATCTATATTTATCTATTTATATATTTGTCTATCTACCTATCTATTTATCCATCTATCTACCTTTCTATCAGTCTGTCTGCCTGCCTATCTACCTATTTCTACCTCTCTCTACCTATACCTACCTACCTTTCTATCTATCAGTCTATTTATCCATCTATCATCTTATTTCCATATCTTTCTGTTTAATTATCGTAAGCAGTCTACAAGAGAATTTTCATCATTGCTTCAGTCCCCGCATTAATGAGTGGAATAAGTATCAGTTTTCACACTCGCCCAGGTAAGGTTCTACAGGTTCTACAGGTAATTACTCCAGTTGAATAAAAGTTTCCCCCTCGCCCAGATAAGGTTCTACAGGTTCTACAGGTAATTGCTTCAGTCCCCGCATGAACAAGTAGAATAAAAAGTTTCCCTCTCGCCCAGGTAAGGTTCTACAGGTTCTACAGGTAATTGCTTCAGTCCCCGCATGAAGAAGAATAAAAGTTTCCCCTCTCGCCCAGGTAAGGTTCTACAGGTTCTACAGGTAATTGCTTCAGTCCCCGCATGAAGAAGAATAAAAGTTTCCCCTCTCGCCCAGGTAAGGTTCTACAGGTAATTGCTTCAGTCCCCGGATGAAAAAGAATAAAAGTTTCCCCTCTCGCCCAGGTAAGGTTCCACAGGTTCTACAGGTAATTGCTTCAGTCCCCGCATGAAGAAAAAAAGTTCCCCCCTCGCCCAGGTAAGGTTCTACAAGTTCTGCAGGTAATTGCTTTAGTCCCCGCATGAATAAGTAGAATAAAAAGTTTCCCCTACGGCCAGGTAAGGTTCTGCAGGGAGAGCACGAGGCCAGGTGATGGAGGTGGAAGTGCTGGGAGCCGCGGGAACGGGTGGCGCCGGCTGGCCTTCACTGGACAGGAAGAAAATTATATATGTCGCGGCCTCCTCCTCCTCCTCTTGATGGAAACGGGGCAGTGTGTTTCTGGGCTCTTCCTTCGCCGGTACTGCCTCGATCGTAGTAAATGGCGTTGTACTGTGTTGCGTATGACGATGGTGTGCTGTTTGTTAGTTGTTTTTTGTAGGTATTATAAGCGTGACCTAATAGTCATGACCTCGAATTCTATATATCAAGGCAGCATGCAGGCTGATATAGTGACCTTTGGACGATAAATAATGAGGACTGTACTTAATGACTACTACTACTACTACTACTACTACTACTACTACTACTGTGCCAGTGATAAAAAGAAGAAAAAGAAAAAGAAAAAGAAGAGGAAGAAGAAAAAAGATGTTTATGATGATGATGATAATGAACAAAAACAAGAATAAAAAGAATGATAAAGATACCTAATAATAACACGCAACTAACAACAATAATAATATAACAATGATATAACTGTAACAATAATAATAGCAATAATGATAATAGTTTGGAGAGCCTCGTTTTCTACGCTGCCAGAGAGAGAGAGAGAGAGAGAGAGAGAGAGAGAGAGAGAGAGAGAGAGAGAGAGAGAGAGAGAGAGAGAGAAGGGAGAAGAGGGATAGAGAGGATAGAAAGAAGAGATAAAAAAAGAGGGAACATAAAAGAGAGAGATTTACATAGATTTACATAGAAAATCAGACCACACAGACACCATGGTCCAGATTAGGTGGTCTGTCCTTAAACCTAAGTGATTTTACATTAATCAGAAGGCTCCTAAACGTTGCATTTCTACTCTAGTTGATATTAAGTTGAAGGAAGTGACGGTCGAGCTTATTTTTGAAGGAGTCAATCGTGTTACACTGGACCACTGATGGTGGAAGCTTATTCCATTCTCGCACTACAACGTTGGTGAAGAAAAATTTGGTGCAGTCTGAATTTACTTGTCTACATTTGAGTTTTACGCCATTGTTCCTCGTGCGCAAAGTGTCATCGATCATAAACAATCTTGATCTCTCTACACTCGTGAAACCATTAGGTATTTTAAAACATTCGATCAGTTTTCCTCGGAGGCGACGTTTCTCAAGAGAGAACATGTTAAGGGTAGAAAGCCTTTCTTCGTAGGATTTGTTGCGCAAGGAAGGGATCATTTTCGTTGCCCGACGCTGAACACCTTCTAATTTAGCAATATCCTTTGCATGGTGGGGAGACCAAAACTGTACCGCATATTCCAAGTGGGGTCTGACTAAACTATTGTAGAGCGGGAGTATTACATCTTTATTCTTGAATAAAAAGTTTCTTTTAATGAAGCCCAACATTCTGTTCGCTTTATTTGCTGCATCGATGCATTGCTGTGAGAATTTGAGGTTTGACGCGATTTTGATCCCCAAGTCCTTGACGCATTGAACGCTTCTAAGTTTAACGCCGCGCATTTCGTAATCGAACTTCTTATTCCTCGTTCCAACTTGAAGGACCTGGCACTTGCTTACGTTAAAGGGCATCTCCCATCTATCCGACCAAGCTGAAATTTTGTGCAAATCCTCTTGGAGGCTTTGCCTGTCTTCGTCAGTGAGAACCGAGTTACCAATCTTTGTGTCGTCTGCAAATTTACTAATGCGATTATTGAGTCCAACATCCACGTCGTTGATGTAAATAATGAAGAGCACTGGGCCAAGAACCGAGCCCTGAGGGACGCCACTAGTGACCGGCGCCCACTCTGAGTTAAATCCGTCAATCACTACTCTTTGTTGTCTGTTGCTCAACCAATTCGCGATCCATTGGTGTACTTGACCGTCAATACCTATTTGCTTTAATTTGTAAAGTAATTTATGATGTGGGACTTTATCAAACGCTTTCTAGAAATCAAGAGAGAGAGAGAGAGAGAGAGAGAGAGAGAGAGAGAGAGAGAGAGAGAGAGAGAGAGAGAGAGAGAGAGAGTAAAATGTACACATTTACAATATGTAAGATGTAAAAATAAAGAAAGAAAAAGAAAAAGAGAGTAAACAAGAAGAGAGAAGAGGGATAGAGAGGACAGAAAGAACAGATAAAGAGGGAACACAAGAGAGAGAGAGAGAGAGAGAGAGTAAACAAGAAGAGAGAAGAGGGATAGAGAGGACAGAGAGAACAGATAGAGGGAACGCAACAGAGAGAAGCAATAAGAGAGAGAGAGAGAGAGAGAGAGAGAGAGAGAGAGAGAGAGAGAGAGAGAGAGAGAAGAACAGATAGAAGAGAGAGAGAAGAGAGAGAGAGAGAGTAAACAGAGAGAGAGAGAGAGAGAGAGAGAGAGAGAGAGAGAGAGAGAGAGAGAGAGAGAGAGAGAGAGAGTAAACAAGAAGAGAGAAGAGGACTGAGAGAGAGAGAGAGAGAGAGAGAGAGAGAGAGAGAGAGAGAGAGAGAGAGAGAGAGAGAGAGAGAGAGAGAGAGAGAGAGACGCCTGGCGGTCACACGGGGAACCAAACTCCTCAGGCAGTGTCAGAACAGGGCAAGGGAAGGGAGTGATGTCGCCTCCTCTGCCTTCCCCTTGAGTTTGTGGCTCGCTGGCGGCTCCCCGTGATCAAGATGCCAGTCAAACGCTACCGCAGGGACCAGAGCGAAGTGTCCTGCTGCCTCAAATACGTCATCTTCGGCTTCAACGTCATCTTTTGGGTGAGAGAAAGCTTCTGTTTACATCCAGGGTGAAGGGCCGACTGGGGACGAGGGACTTTAATTTTGACATTTTTTCTCGTTTTCTGTCCCGTTTATTCTCTGAGGGCTTGTGTGGGGTTATAAGTGGGTTGTCTTGGGTGATATGGGTGCTCTATGGGGGAATGGGTGATGGGTGTAGGGAGAAATGCAGAACAAAGACATCCCGTCCCTCTTCAATCTCCCCCTTCCCCTTCAGTCTCCCCCTTCCCCTTCAGCCTCCCTCTTCCGCCTCCCCCTCCCGCTTTTTTTTTTTTTTTTTTTTTGCTCCCCGCTGCAGACGAAATACGGGAATCTGATCCAGCGCACAGTTCCGGATACCGTTTTGGCGGGGAGCGTGAAGGAGTGACGGGAAGAGTGTGAGGGAGGATGCTGTGAAGGGTTATTGCTGTAGGAGTGAAGGGAATGAGTCAAGCTGTCAACCCACGCATGTTGACCTCCCGACTCGTAGGCCTTGGCGGGGCTGTCAAGTGTGGGAGGCTGGCACCGGTTTGACGTGGAAGGAACTTACTGGACTTGCTCTGATTTACTTACTAGGAATGACCTCGAGTATAAGCATAACTGTTCCCTATTATCATGGGGTTGGTTGTGTATGTTTGCCCAGTCTTCAAAGTTTGAAGTAGTAAGTAAGTAAACTTGTAGAGAACTTACTTTACCTTACTTAGTGGGAAAAAAAATTGTTTGCTCCTGTATTAACACCTTTCTTCCCTATTATCATGGGTTGGTTGTGTCTGTCTGCCCATTCTTCAAAGTTTGTTCATAAAGGTTTAACATGGAAGGAACTTATTTGACTTACTTTATTTACATAGTGGAAATGACCTCGGCTTCTCCCATTTAAGATTGTTTGTTCCTTGTTACCATGGCTGACTGTGTATGTCTGCCCAAGCTTCAAAGTTTGTCTATAAATGTTTAATGTAAAGGGAACTTACTCAACTCGACTTATTTTACATGGTGGAAATTACCTCAGCCTCTCCTTGTATAAGCAAGATTTGTTCTTTCCTTTTATCATGGGTTGGTTGTGTATCTGTCCCTGCTTCTTGTCTTCAAAGGTCATGGTAGGAAGGTCATGGGGGAACTTATTCACTTTACTTTGTGGAAATGACCTCAGCTTCTTGTATTAACATGATTGTTCCCTATTATCATGGGTTGCTTGGGTGTATATCTTCCCATGCTTCTTGTCTGCAAAGGTCATAGTAAGAAGGTCGTGGAGGAATTTGCTTTACTTACTTTACATAGTAGAAACAACCTTAGCTCTCCCTGTATAAGCATGATGATTCTTCCTTTTTATCATGGGTCGGTTGTCTACAAAGGTCATGGGTGAAAGGTTGTGGAGGAATTTGCTTCACTTACTTACTGGAAATGACCTCAGCCTCTCCCTTTGTAAGCATGATGGTTGTTCCCTATCATCATGGGTTGGTTGTGTCTGTGTCTGCCATGTTTCTTGTCTAAAAAGATCATGCTTGAAGGTGTTTGTTTTCTTTGTGATTGCTTTCCTGTTTGTTTGTGAGCATGTGTGGAGGGAGGAAGTGTTTCAGTACATGCATATACAGCATTTCCTCCCTCATAAAGAACATATTTATTCTGCTTGTCATTTCCTATAAAGAATATATTTATTCCACTTGTCATTTCCTATAAAGAACATTACCTCTCCAATTTAAACACCACCAATTATCTACTAAACACCTGCTGTTGTTGCATTGTACAAGTATACAGCAAAGAAACAGGTAATTCACGTTTTATTATGTTAATGAGAGAGCTTGCCATGTTAACTAATCAGTGAACATATTTATAGCCCGACCTCTCTCTCAAAATGTAAGTTCAATATTTTTTTGAATATATAATTATATTCACAAATCAGGTCCAAAAAATGTTGAATGCACATTTTGGGAAAGAGACCAATTGGAAGAGTCAGTCATTCATCCTGTTATACATCATCATCATCGTTTAACATCCATTTATTTCCTATGGTGGGGTTGGATGGGATATGAGCCTCCTCCACTGTTGCCGGTCCATAGCCATTTCTTCCGTGATGTTCAGCCTCCTCATATCTTCCTCCACCACCCTTCTCCACATCTTCCTTGGCTTGCCTGGTGGTCTTCTGCCCTCTACCTCAAAGTCTAGTGCTCGTCTCAGGATGTGTTCTCCTCTTCTCTTCCTTCCTCCTCCCCTTCCACCCTTCCATAAGCTCTTCCTCCTCTCTATCCACCCTTCCATATTCTCTTTCTCCTCCCCTTCCACCCTTGCTATTCTCTTCCTCCTCCCCTTCCTTCCACCCTTCCATATTTTCTTCTTCCTCTCCTTCCACTCTTCCTTCCATCCTGTCATACAACCTAATCAACAATCACCTACATCATTAACCTCATTTAAGATGGGTAATTATCTTCACAAATTAATCTGAAGTGGTTAAGGATGTAGGTGGTTGCTGATAAGGTTGTATGACTGGATGAATGACCAAGAATAATCAAAGTAGGACAGGATATATAGATGATAAGGGGAAAGTTGAATGAATGGGGTTTCCAAGACTTGAACTTTTTTTTATTTTCATTCATCAAAGCTGGGACATGCAGGACAGATTCTCAAGCATTTTTTTTCTCCATTAACCCAGTAGTAGTGACGGGCCAAATTTGTGGCTTTACCATGTACCAGCGACAGGCCAGATTTGTGCCATGATATAACCCCCCCAAAAAAATAGATGATACATAAACTGATCACAAATGCTTTGATATATATTATGAAATGGTTTGTGTGAGGGGTGATTTTTTCTCATTTTTCTCGCTTGGAGGGACTATTAAGAAACATGATCCCCACTGCTACCGGGTTAAACAGTTAAGGATTGTTATGGAAGGCCAGCTGTAGTTAAGTGGGACTACTTAATCCTTACTAGCTGTGGCAGAAAAGTCCATCACTAAAGCCTGTACTGACATTTTTTTTTTTCTTCTTTTTCTTTTTTTCTTTTTTTACAACATAGGAGATGGCTCAATGGCAACAAAAAGAGTGTAGAAAAAAAAAGCCCGCTTCTCACTGTCCCTGTTCTGTTTGGCTTTCCACTCATTCATTACCTATTCTATTCATCTTGACCATCGTCCCTTACATATTCTCCTCCTATTGTCCTTCTACCCTCGCATAATCTTTTCTCTTCTGTTCATCTTGCCCTTCCCTTCCATATTCTCTTCCTCCCCTTCCACCCTTCCATAAGCTCTTCTTCCTCTCTATCCACCCTTCCACAAGCTCTTCCTCTTCTCTATCCATCCTTCCATATTCTCTTTCTCCACCCCTTCCACCCTTGCTATTCTATTCCTCCTCCCCTTCCTTCCACCTTTCCATATTTTCTTCTTCCTCTCCTTCCACCCTTCCATATTCTCTTCCTCCTCCTCTTCCACCCTTCTGTGTTCTTTTATTCCCCTTCCATCCTTCCATATTTTCCTCCTCCTCTTCCACCCTTCCATATTCCCTTCCTCCTCCCTCTTCCCTCTTCCATACCTTCTTCCTCCTCCCCTTCCATATTCTCTTCCTCCTCCCCTTCCTCCTTTCCATATTCTGTTTCGTGTCCTTCAACCTTTCCTTATTAGTATGTTCCTCTTGTCCTTTAACTTTCATTTTGTGTCGGGAGGGAGGGGGGTCCTGCTACACTCATTAGATTCATTATATTCCTGCACACACTTATTTATTTATTTTACTTTTCATTCTCTCCAAGCTAACAAGTCATCTCTGTGTGCTATGGCGCCTTATAACCACAACAGTTGCCCCAAACAATCAGTCAATTTTAGTTCACTTTGTTTTATGTCTGTTTTACATGTCTATTCTTTACCCCATGCCTAATCTTTTAACCCAGTAGCAGCAGGGATTATGTTTCTTAATGGTCCCTCTAAACGAGAAAAATGAGAAAAAATCATCACTCACACAAAGCATAGCAAAATATTATGTCAAAGCATTTGTGATCAGTTTATGTGTCATCTATTTTGGCGGGGTTATATCATGGCACAAATTTGGCCCGTCGCTGCTGCACGGTAAAGCCACAAATTTGGCCCGTCGCTGCTGCCGGGTTAAATGCTCATAGCTCCTGCTCTCTGTCCTGTTCACTCCACATACAGTTCTTAGTTGGGTTGTCTTCACTGCTTAGGTCCTCTGTTCATGAGTGTCTTGAAACATACCTTATACCTATGTTCACACACCCATGCTGGCACACTCATACTCTTGTGATGCTGTATTTTTCTCTTTTCCTCTTTCATTGTCCTTCAACACGTGACATGGCTCACAGATGTAGGTCACAACTTTCCATTTCTTACACTTTTCCTTCTATGCTTGCTTAGTCATTCACATCCCACACACCACCTCTTCCCGTAAGCTTCCATTCTGGTCGGGTCCTTACAGTCAAACACATACTTGCTCCCTTGCTTTCATGGATAAGTTCCCTCACATCTTACATAATTCAGCTTAATCACACACCAATCCTTCCTGTAAGCTTCCATTCTGGTCGGGTCCTTACAGTCAAACACATACTTGCTTCCTTGCTTTCATGGATAAGTTCCCTCACATCTTACATAATTCAGCTTAATCACACACACCCTCTTCCCGTAAGCTTCCATTCTGGTCGTGTCCTTACGGCCAAACACATACTTGCTTCCTTGCTTTCATGAATAAGTTCCCTCACAGCTTACATCATTCAGCTTAGTCATATACAGCCTCTAGCAGTTGGGTCCTTTCATCCAAAAATATCACTCTTTGTGTCTTATTTCTGTCCTTAGTCGCGTTCCAACTTTTTCATCTTGATGCTATAGTTAGAATCTCATTTGCCAACTTTTGTTTATCTTCTTTGTTTTCTGCCAACCAAAATAAATATGTTTCAAAAGAAGTTAACACATTTTTACACTAATCACATTCCAACTTCTTTATGTTGATTGTATAATTGAACTCATTTGCCAACTTTTGTGTTTTGCTAGTTTTTTGTTAAGTCAGGTGACGTCCAAAATTTGAAGGGTATTATACGGTATATCCTTGTTGGTATTCAGCTTGAGTAATGCATGCAGTTTCAAGGCAACACATTGATTACTTGCAGAATGATGAAACTGCTAAATATAGGAATAGGAAAACAAAAAATAACCACATTTCCATTCTATCATTCCTGTGTGTTGGTATTTGGCTTGTGTAATGTGTACAGATTTTTAGACAATACATACGTAGATTACTAGCAGAATAATAAAACAGTTATGGAGGGTAAGAGGAAGACAAAGGATAAACTGTGATGGATGAGAGAGAGAGAGAGAGAGAGAGAGAGAGAGAGAGAGAGAGAGAGAGAGAGAGAGAGAGAGAGAGAGAGAGAGAGAGAGAGAGAGAGTAAGCAAGCAGAGAGAAGAGGGATAGAGAGGACAGAAAGAACAGATAAAAAAGAGGGAACACAAGAGAGAGAGAGAGAGAGAGAGAGAGAGAGAGAGAGAGAGAGAGAGAGAGAGAGAGAGAGAGAGAGAGAGAGAGAGAGAGAGAGAGAGAGAGAGAGAGAGAGAGAGAGAGAGAGAGAGAGAGAGAGACAGAGAGAGAGGAAAAAAAAACAAACAAAAGAGAGAGAGAGAGAGAGAGAGAGAGAGAGAGAGAGAGAGAGAGAGAGAGAGAGAGAGAGAGAGAGAGAGAGAGAGAGAGAGAGAGAGAGAGATGATAATGGTATTGGTATTTGTGTTTGTGTCAGACCAAAACAGAGAGGAAGAAAATAAGAAAGAAAAAGGAAATGAAGAGAATGAAAGATAAAACAAGCAAGATAACTGTCACTACTATCATCGTCATCACCATCATCAGAGAGAGAGAGAGAGAGAAGGAAGAGACACAGATGAGTGCAGACAAGGGACAAAGAGGTACTTCCCACCCCCTCCTTCCCTTCCTTCCTCCCCGACGCCTACTACTTCCTGGGCTGGGGCTTTGTTGTCCATTGTTCTCCCCACACACCGTTAGCTGCTCCTGTTGGCCACACATCACTCGGATTGTTTTCCTCTCCTGTAATTACCGAGGCTGGGATGTTTTTTTTTTTTTTTTTTTTTTTTTTTTTTTTAGGGGTGGAGTGGATGGCAGGTTGTATTATTGTTTTATGACCGTTGGTTGTTTTAATGGCGTATTGTCTTGTGCGGCGATGGACTCTTTTTAGTTTGGGTTTGTTTATCTCCTTTTGTTGTGATGCTGTGTTTTCAGTTGAATGTCTTTTTATTTTTTTTCATTTTTCTCAAGGAGTTTTGTGGAATGTCTCTCTTGTCAAATATATGCAGACCATGACTCAGCTGAATTCTGAGTTCTTTCTAGTGTGACAGGAAGAGATTGACAGTAAAAAGATGCTAAGTTGATGAAATATCCTAGAAATTCTCTACCTTGGAGTAGCAAGATATTTTTTTATACTGATTTATGTCATTTACATCAATTATTATTGCCACTCTGTTCCTAAATTTGCATGTGGTCTCAAATAATGTCCGTTGCTTTTAGATTTATAAATTTATTTGCTGGAGTTTTTGTGTTTTGACCTCATCAAAATCAAGGACATACATTATTACTTTAGATTTATGCAAGATTTCCATTGTTATTATTATGTGTGGAATATTTATGTGTGATGATATTACTCTTTCCACAAAGTATACTATCTACATATGTGCCAAACCCACCATTTAGCACACACCACCAAGCCTCCCACCATTTTACACACCACCAAACCTTCCTTCCAACCCTCCACTCACATACCACTAAACCTTCCACCTGTCCACACATGCACATGCCATCAAACTTTCCACCAATTTACACACACACACACACACACACACACACACACACACACTTTACTTTTCCTATATTTCACAACTGGGTAAATACACACACACACACACACACACACACACACACCATCAAACCTTCCACCAGTCCTTCCTCCAGTTCACACACGTCACCAAGCCTTCCTCCCTCCCCCTCCACGCCCACACTCTCTCCCTCCCCCTCTCAAGGTGAAATGAGCCACACCTAGGCATACATCACAAAATCACAAAGTATTGAGGAGGGAGTTTGTCTTTAGTGCAATATTCTTTTTTATATATGCACATTCCTTTGAACTATCTCACTTCCATTTTCCTGGTTGACTTACTAGACCAATGCAGCATTTTCTGGTGTTTGTTTGCTTGTTCTTAGTTTTCGTGTTTTGTAAATGAATGTCCCGACTACTGATAGTAAATATTGAGATTTTGGTTTGTGATGATAGATATTGTGAGCTGCTATAGTTGCCATTTAGCACAATATGGTAGCCTGGAGGGAAGGAAAGTAACCACGGAGATGAAAATAAAAGTGCAGTCATTCAGTTGACAGATGAACAATAGGCAGTGTAAACTTTCACTGGCTCCAAAACCACAGCAAATAATTATCTGGCCACAAGGGAGGAATGGGAGGCTGAACGCAAGGCTGTATCTCTTTGCCTGTGCTATGTAACTCTGTATAAAGAGTTCACATTAGTTTTGTATCTGGTATTCTATTCTTTCTGAGCGCTCCTTCCCGGGGGGTTTGACAGCATTCGGCACTGGAGAGGCTGAGGCAATGGACAGAATTCACTTTAGTTTTGTATCTAGTATTCTATTCTTTCTGAGCGCTCCTTCTCGGGGGGTTTGACAGCATTTAGCACTGGAGAGGCTGAGGCAATGAACAGAAATAGTTGGTATTTATCATCGACCATCTAACCTCATAATAGATAATGGGAAAACCTGACATTAAACAGATGATGATGATGATTCTTTTCAGGGGAAAGCTACCACAAAGAAGTCCATATTTGAGTCTCCATTCACACAGGCCCTGGCTCATAGTAACCCAGGTTCCTTGTTTCTTTCTTCATTTACTCCTTTAATCTCTCCTACCCCTCTCAAACCTCATGCAATTTGACAGTAACCCCATCCCTGTTATCCTCCCAATCCCCCTCCATTTTGCCAGTAACCCCATAATCCTTGCTTCTTTCTTCATTAACTTCTTTAACCTGTCCTAATCCCCTCAAACCCTCTTCTTTTTTGCCATTAACCCCATCCATGTTTCATCTTCATCCTTTCAACTCTCTCCAATCTGACAGTAACCCCATATTCCTTAGTCCATATTATTAAACGTATTGGTGTCTCAGTTCCTCTGTTTGAAACGCCTCTCGTGGAAGTTGCTGAGATTTTCATGGACTTTTTTGTGATCCTAGTGACAGTTTTACACAGTTTCTGCTCCCTAAAAGGAAGAATCACCCATGAAAACCCGGTTAATCTTCTCTGTGGCCTTGGAAAATAGTTGTAGTGGAAGCCTGATATGTTTAAAAGTATGGACCCTTGTTCCTCTCTTCTTTTACTCCTTTAACACATATCTTGCGGCTGGCAGCAACCCCGCCGCCACGATGTTGCGATGATTTGAATATGAATATCTCCAGTTTTCCGGTAGCCACCGGACAGAGAAGAGGTGGGTGTTATGCTTGTGGCTTGTAGAGTGTAATTGCACCTGGCAGAAAGCCTGACCCACATAGGGCAGGCTGCAACGATATAATGTTTTATGAATCTTGCGTCCTGACCCATTTTGGGGCAGGCCATCAAGATGACTTTTCTGTGCATATATATGAATACAAGTTACTGTATATGATCTGTTATTACAATTGTTCTACTGATTGCCTTACAATACATTAAATTAACCAATTCTACTTGCATTTTTTTCTGGTAATGGAACCCATCAATTTGTCTACCACGAAGAAAGCGAAGATTGTCATTCCAGAATATGGCTCTGGTGATTAAGTTTCTTGTGGTGAATCCTACAATCCATCTTCAGATTATGACTCCTCATTGAACGAAGGATGGAAAATTGCAGCAAAAAGAGCAAAGAAAGTGTCAACCTTTTGTGTTGGCTGTGAGGGAGTCCATTCATGTGCCTGGATTGCTTCACTGTGAAACATCATGGCTAATATCCTGCAAAGGGAGAACAATGAACTCAAAATGTGGGAATGCACATCTTTTGTTTATTCATTATGTGTTCCAAGCCAATGATAATTATTTGTTGTGAACAGGAATTTTTTTTTTTTTTTTTTTTTTTTTTTTTTTTTTTTCTCCCATTGTGGAAATGAAATGTTTTTTTTCTGATATTTATACTCTACGATGGATAATTATAGGGGATATTTGAGGAAAATGTAATTTTCAACCACTCAAGTTAAAAAATAAAACATGTAATTTACCATATTTCATAATAGTCTCAATTCAAGGTAAAACTGAAATGGTTTAATGGTCAATAAACAATATTCTTTTTACTGATTACACTTGCCAACAACAAATTTATCGTCTAAGTATTTTTAGCTGATTTAGGACAATTTTGATGTGCTGAATCCCAGTGACGTAGTTAGGCCTGGGCTTTCGGGGCCATTGCCCCGAATGTTTTATGAATAGCCCCGGATTGGAATGAGTTTTTAAGAAAACCCGCAGCCAGGCCAATAAAAAACATTGATTCTTGTTAAGCTGTAAGTACTAGAAATTAGATTTCATAGATCTCATATGGAGATCATACGGTTTGTTCCCGTCCAGTTCACGTTCCTGTCACGTATTCACGGACACTCGCCAGTCGCAAGATCGAACTTCGCTAATATAAAAAAGAAGTCAAAGGCATAACAGTAATAGAAGCTTTTTATACGTCTTTAACCCTGTATTAAATAAACTTGCAGCCACAGGAACTGATGACATGGCAGGAGTAAAAACCAGCATCTAAGTTTATAAAATGTAGTAATAGAGTAGTAGACTGCATGAGATGAAACCTGACTGGCTACCTTATTTACTGTCGTGATATGATTACCTAGGCTAGGACAACGGGATAATTAATACGTCTATTACACGGCTAAAGGCTCAAAGTTGTGTTTTTTTTTTTTTTTGTTTTTTTTAGGTGAGTAGAGCAAAAAAATAAATCGATCATTCCGTTGCTGCTGGAGGGTAAACAGTTATTTTTTCTTCAGACTTAAGCTGTGGCTACCATCAATATTAATATTATTTACAAAGTAAATTGCCTAATATTTCTATTGAATATAAAGGGTATTATATTGAACATGTTGGCGGTCTAATTTTCAGACACGGACAATTTTTTCCCAGGCAAAAAACAAAAAAGTTAAGTGTAAGAGTGCTGAGTTGTAGTTTTCAATCTCCTTAGTAACAGAATAAGTTTAATAAAAAAATAGATAAATTTGTGAAAAATCGTAGTTTCTGGATAATTACTTGATGTTCACTTACTCAGATGTTCCTTATTTTACTATAGTACATTGTAAAAACGGCCAATTGCTTTTCCTCAGTTTTTAGTGCCTTGTTCTCTGCAGTAAAGGGACCTGAAAGAATAAAATTTAATTTGTAGTTGTCTGTACAATACATTTACATGCAGGATACATCACTCTTAAGTGTTTGAATGTGTTTATGCTTTGCCATAGTTTGATAATGACCTTGGAAGTTTTATTGTAACACACTTGCCATATTTTCAGTGTTACTGCTAAATACAATAACACATAAATTGGCCCTAATGTATGTGAGAAAGGTCTCAGAATCACCCTAAAAATTCCGCACTTCTCTCACCTCCAACCACACAGCATTTTGGGCTGGGCTGAGCCCCCATTGTTTCAGGGTCCTAAATACACCCATGCTGAATCCAAGAATCACATTGGTTTTGCTCAATCAGGTCAACTTTTTTTATCTATCGCCACATGATGGGTTTTTTTACGGTTTTTTTTTTTTTCGTACGGGTATTTTCTATTTATATGAGGCAAAATTCTTTCTTATTTCTTTAAATAAACGAATTCTGAAAATGCACCAATATATGACTAACTGGTATTTTTTGTATTTTGTTGGGACAACAGTCTGGGTTCACCAAGTACCTGTGCTTTCTGTGCATGTGGGATAGTAGGGACAAAGCTCAGCATTACACGAAGAAGGACTGGCCTGTACAGGAGGAATTGGTGCATTGCAGAGCAAGGAACGTCATAAACAACCCTCTGGTGGACAGAGACAGGCTACTCTTCTCAGCGCTGTACATCAAGCTCAGCTTGATCAAACAGTTCACCAAAGCTCTGGACAAGGATGGTGGCTGCTTCACTTACTTGTGCCACACTTTTCCAGGATTGACCATGGAGGAGAAGTTGGAAGCTGGCATCTTTGACGGTCCTCAACTCCGTCAGATCATCAGAGATCCAGAGTTTGAAAACTCAATGAACGAAGTGGAACTGGAAGCGTGGAAGGCTTTTGTTCTTGTCGTGAAGAACTTTATTGGCAACAAGAAGGCCAGGAACTATGCAGAACTTGTCACCAATATGCTGACTGCTTTCATAAATCTCGGATGCAACATGAGCATCAAAATGCATTACGCATTCTCACATATGACATATGGACCGGCTTCCTGAGAATCTGGGATCAATGAGCAACGAGCAGGGGGAGAGATTCCATCAGGACATGAAAGAGATGGAGACCAGGTATCAGGGACGCTGGGATGCAGTCATGATGCTGATTACTGGTGGCTCTGAAGAGAGACATCCCTACCGCTGAGCATTCTAGGAGTTCGAAGAAACGAAAGTTCATGCCCTGAATTTTGAACAAGGATGACCTAATATCCAATTTACATGTACTTACCTTTATCAATGTCTACTATTCAATGTACTCTTATCAATTTTTGTAAAATTTGATTAATTAATTGTGTTAGAAAACAATTTCTTTTTATCTTAACAACCTATTTCAGATGAAAATGTAATCGATTTAGTTATAATATCGGATTTTTAAAAAATCGACTTAGCACAAAAACCTGACCTGATTGTGAGAAGCAGGTGTCATTTTCGGATTCAGCGGTGCAAATTTGTCCTCAATCAGTTGAAAAAACTTCGACAACTTACAAACTTTTTGGGGTAACCCAGTGTTATTTTTCTTTAATGCCTTATCCATAGAAAGAGAATCATTAATACAAAAAAAATATTAATATGTGCATCCTATATTAGATAATTAGGAGGATAGTAATTAGCATCAAAATGACCACCGGTGAGTCCGGCCGCCACAGGGAAATAAACCACCTGACCCACCAGTGGGTCTGATCACATGGTATGTGTTCATCTGTCCTAATTCTCTCTAACTCCCTCCATTCTAATAGTAACCCCATATTTGTTTCAGCCTCTTACACCCCGTCTAATCTGCCAGTCACCCCATCTTTGTTTCTTCTTCACCCTCTCAACCCCCGTCCAGTCAGCCAGTACAAAGAGTCCATGGGTCGTGTTCTTAAACATTCTGGCGCCCAGGCACACATATTTGACAGGGCTTTCGTAGGAGATTTTGGCATTTCCAGGGGTAGTTTTATGATTCTAATGGTAGTCTGACCCTTCTTCTGCACCAGCAACCTAAAATAACACTCATTAGAATGCGATTGATCTCCTTTTTGGCCTTTGGGAATAGTACATGTGAGTGGCAGAAGTATCTAAGGGTACCAATCAGCGTTGCCAAATTGTCGTACACTGAATATTGCATTTATCATTTTTAGGCTTCAAGACTGTCGTAACCACACAAATAACGATAGAAAATTAAAGTTAGCATTAAAACTTAAGTATTGATGGTTTTAGTTATTTTTTGCTAGAGTTATCTGTCAGAAACTACGAAAATATGATGAGTACAATAATTTGGCAATGCTGGTACCAACCCACATCTCTTACCCTTTCAGTTGATGGGGCTGAGCATCTTGGCCATCGGTGTTTGGGCCTGGACCGAGAAGGACACATTCAACAACCTGAGCCGCCTCACCAACATCGCCCTTGACCCGGCATTTGTCCTCATTGTCACAGGTACGCTGACAAGCAATACACGACCCCAGAACCGTAGAATAGGAGAGGTTAGCTATTTTGATGAGAGCTGCCACATTGTTACCTAATGAGCCACATGAAATTCCAATTGATACTGATACTTTTTTTTTTTTTTTGTGTGTGTGTGTGTGTGTGTGTGTGTGTGTGTGTGTGTGTGTATTTACCTAGTTGTGAAATACAGGAAAAGAGCTGTGTGTATGTAATGTGTATGTATGTGTGTGTGTGTGTGGACTCTAGGTTTTGTCAGGATCACAGAGAAGCACTTAGGGCACAAAATAGCACCATCGTATCATCATCAATTAGAATTTCACTCATCTCTTTTGGTAGCAATGTGGTGCCTGTGATGAAATTGGCCAGACTCTCGTATTCAGTGGCTCTGTACCACCCCTAAAATTATCACAAACTTTGAAAACACTAAAATATTCATTGAGAGAATATGGCGCCACTATAAACACTTGCCTGCGCTATGACGGGCTGGGGCCAAACACCATCCAGGCCCCTCAAGCAAGCCTACTGGCGCTATAGGCGTAAACGTTAAAAAAAAAAATAGAATTGTCAGTAAACTCATTAATGCTTCATTCTTATTTCACTTAACTAATTTTGCCGAGGTGGGAGGTACTCGTTGTGATCAATTTCCTTGCTCTGGTGTTGTCACGTTTGTCTGTTCTGAGCACCCTCCCTTACTCTGGTGACATAAGACCATAGCAATCACAGCACCGTGACCATACACCCTAACCAGTCCCTTACTCAACAGGCCTGATCACCTTCACCATCGGCTTCACTGGCTGCGTGGGAGCCCTGAGGGAGAACACCTGCCTGCTTGCCTGTGTGAGTATAGCTGCCAGCCTTCATTGCCTCTAATTTAGACACACAAGCAATGGATCTCGAGCGGGGAGGCGGTGGCTGAACGGATAGCGAGACCGCCCCGTGTTCAGGAGGACGCGAGTTCAATCCCCGACCGGTGCCACCAAGCTGGGATTTTTCAGCCACCGCCGAGTGGCTTAAAACTACCTACATGCTGTCCAGAAGACCACCTATCAACCTGGACTCTAGATTCTAGGATTAAAGATGAGCTCCGGGAGGGCAGCATGAACCAATGCAAGATGGCGCCACTATAAACACTCGCCTGCGCCAGAACGGGCTGGGCCGACCATCAGGACCCCCCACTGGGAAAAGCTTGACGACCCATCAGCCCTCACCGGGAAGCCTTGGACCACGACCATCAGGCCCCACCAGGAAGCAGCCGTGGACCGACCATCAGGCCCCACCGGGAAGAAGCCTACCGGTGCAATAGGCCAAAAACGTTAAAAAAGAATATAAAAAAAAAAAACAGGATATTAGTTAGTGTTTCCATGTTGAAAATTTACTCGTGCAGCTTCTCCTGTTGTGTCCACTCCAAATATAAACTAGTTATTTAAGTGTGTATTCTGTCTAACTACTATATGTGTGGAGTTATTGAAGCTGAGAGAGAGAGAGAGAGAGAGAGAGAGAGAGAGAGAGTGTGAATCAGTGTGTTGATGTCCTCCATCCTTGCCTCCCACAGTATGCCATCTTCCTTGCCATCCTTCTGCTGCTGGAGATGACAGCCGGCATCCTTGGCTTCATCTTCAAGGACTGGGTGAGTGAATTTGTTTGGGGGAAGTATTTATTTGTAACTTGAGTTTTTCACATGGAACTGTTTTATAGCCAATACTTCTGTTCATAAAAAAATTAACAGTAAATGAGCAGTTTGAATACAGAGCCTTATCTAAGAGAGCCATCCCTTACAGATCAAGTCACAGGCCACCAGTGGGTTCCAGGCTTTCATAGTGCACTACCGGGACGACCCAGACCAACAAAACCTCATTGACTGGATACAGGAGAAATGGGTGAGTTGGCGAGACAGCACATCCTTACTTGGTTGATTTGTGCATGGTGACTGTTGCATACCCTAGTTGTCTGGCTGGTAATGAAACCTCTTGTGTAGTATTGACACTTTTCTTAGCATCATCATCATCTTCAGCAATTACTATAGTCTGTTCACTTAACCCAGTAGCAGCGGGGATCATGTTTCTTAATGGTCCCTCCAAGCGAGAAAAATGAGAAAAAATCACCCCTCACTCAAACCATTTCATAATATATATAAAAGCATTTGTGATCAGATTATGTATCATCTATATTGGGGGATTTATATCATGGCACAAATTTGGCCCGTCATTGCTACACGGTAAAGCCTCAGATTTGGCCGTCACTGCTACCGGGTTAAGTCTGACCCAAGCTGACAACATAAACCTAAGCGTGTTCGTAAGCACAGTGCAGATTAGCAGAAAGTGTTGCGTGAGATACTGAACACAAACAGAGGTTAAAGAAAACTTGAAGCCATAGCAGTAGCCAATCAGCACTCAGCTTGCAAATACTCTTAGGTTTGTGTTGTCAGCTTGGGTTGGACTTAAGTGAACAGACTATAGTTCACTGCTGGAGAGTAGCCATTCCCAAGCTTTTCCATCTCTCTCTATGTGATGTTAGTGTGCTTCATCCAACTCCAGCAAATGCTCTTATTGCATCTCTCCTGGGTCCATATTCTTAAATGTATCAGGCTCCCATTATGGCTATTTCCTGAGGCCACAGAGAAAATTAACTAGTTATTCATGGTTGATTTTCAAATTCAGGGTGCAGAAGTCATGTAACACTATCACTGGGGTCACAAAACAGTCCATGAAGATCCCAGTAACTTCTACGAGAGGCTTTTCAAACAGGTGAACTGAAGTGCCGATATGTCAAGAATACGGGCTCAGGCCTTTTGTCTGCCCTGTCTTCTACAATTTCTGGGTTGCCATTCTGATACTTTTGCTGACCATCTGTCATCCATTATACTATGTATGATATGACCTGCCAAAGTCCATTTATTATTCTCAATAGTCATTAAAACATTTTCATCCTTTATGCCTCATTAGCACTAAAGAATGTTACTTCCTTGACAGTAAGTGAAACATACAGTTTATGACCGTTATTCCATGTGTTTGTTTGCTTTCCTATACAAGACTTATTATTTTGTAAGGTTCATTGTTTCACTTTAACAATATTTTGCTTATTTTCTAGTCTACATAGTTATTGAAAGTGAGATTGGGATTCTTGAAGATACAGTCTCCCACTGCAATCATGTCAGTATTTTAAATAGTGAAGTAACGATAGCTTGGCATGAGATTCTGAGAAGGAAAAAAACATATGTTGATGCCAGAACACAAGTTTAGTAATTCTTCAGCCTGACCCTCACCTGTACCAATCCTCCTCATAACACTTGGTGAAGCATTAACCATTGTATTATTTGACCAGTAATTTTCTCCTGTTCTGTGCAGCTGGAGTGCTGTGGAATTGAGGGCCCCAAGGACTGGGACCGCAATGTGTATTTCAACTGCTCATCAGAGGTAGTGGGGTCCCGGGAGGCCTGTGGAGTCCCGTTCTCATGCTGCAAACAGAAAGCAAATGTGAGTGAATGGCTGCTTCAAAGGAATGTTTATCCATCTGTTGATATATCTGAAATACTTTTGAGAGGTGATTATTGTGTGTAGAACTTCCATATTATCTATCTGTTTGTAATCTAAAATGCAGGATTACTATTAATTTAATGTACTTGTGTGTTTACTGTCTTGGCTGTCTCAGTAGATAATTCTGTTACAAGATTTACATAATACAGGTGACCCTTGATTTCAAATGAGATAGGTATGAAAGGAATCAGTTTTATATTGATTTTGTGCTAAATTGAGGTGTTATTTCAATTTGATTTATTGATTTGGGACTGAAGAGAAACACTTCTTTGTGAAGGTATATATTTATATCCATACATACATGTGAAAAGTTAGCAAACTCCATTATGGACATAAAAAAATGAGGGATTGTTGAAACATGGATTCTCTGAGGAAGAGAAGCTGCTACACAATACTCTGTAGTTGACACTATACCAGAGAGTTGCCAACCATTATGACTGTCCATAGTCCTTAACGCTTCCAATTCCACCATAATTAACAAAATATTTAATTCATGGTTTTGTTAACTATAATGCTCTTGTTCTCTGATTATTGAACATGAATAGGTCTGCTTACATGTAACCCCTAAAGGATGGGGCTGGTGGGCAAAATCATTGGCCTAAAGATGGGCATGTTTTGACATTTTCCCAGAAATAGCTCATCTTCCATTATCAGTTTCTCAGTCTGCTTGGATCTGTACGGTTGCTTTAATTTTAATAGAATTCCACTTATCCAATGCAGTCAATCAACACCATGTTACCCTTGCCTTCAAGCAGTCAGGGTCCAGGAGAAACTTAGTCACTGTTCATTAGAGCCAATGAGCAGCACATTGCTCCTGCCCTAAGCTAGTGAGGAGTCAGCAGGCACTCAGTCATCCAGGAGCTGAGGCAGCCAATCAGTGGCTGGGAGGGAGGCTGTCTCACCTGTCACAGTCGTGTTGGTGTCACTCCACATGTTATTGTGTTCATTTTGCATCTTCAATACTTGTTTTTCAGTCTTTTGCATAACTGATTTGCCTCACTGCCACAATGAATGTTTTTGTTCTAATATGCTCCTAATTTGATTTGTGCTAAATAGATGAACATCATGTGTGGAAAATGTGCCCCAAACTCAGCTCTTGTACTGTATAAAGATTTATAAATAGAATTGTTACCAAGGGTACACTTCACACTTATTATTTGGCTCCTTGAACCTCCCACAGCTATGATGTCACAGTTGGCTGTATGTAAAACTAGATGAGTTTCAGCCAGTGTTGCAATAAGCAAGATTTTTACTCCTTCATTCCCAACAGGAAATCATCAAGAACAAACAGTGTGGTTATGACGTCAGAAAAACCGACTATGTAAGTATGGGATTGCTTTTTAGTTGAGCCAATATTTTGAGCTTGAGTCAGTGTTTTGCTAAAGTTTTTATACCTTCATTTTATTTTTTTGTCAGATTGCATTTTTGTTGTGCATAATTTAAACTCACACTTAAAAAGATATCAGTCATAAATACAACAATTTTTTTATAAGAAAATGTTCATTTAACATTGCTTTATTTTCTTCTTGAGCCATTTATATTCCTCAGTTGACAAACATTAGAGTTAGAAGGATATTAGTGAATTTTAATTTGATAGAATGGCTTTTAGTGATGTATATTTTGTGCCAGCTTTGTAGTGTTATTTGGTTTAGATTTGCTTGGTTATGGTGCAGCAGACAGAGCTGACACAGACCTCCTAACACCTTCTTCTCAGCTCTAACCTTTCTACACAAATACCTCCCCTCCACTATATACAAATCTTTGAGTGAAAAAATCTATGTCTATTTATCTATAGATAGATAGATGGGTATTCATTCATTCACTGATGCATTAAGGCACAAACATTGTAGCTGACTTTGGGTGTTCTTGGCCAGCATAAAATATAACAAACAATAAAATGGTTAGTGGATTTTTCTGCCAGAACATTGATATGGAAATGTAAGATTTATTTGCCTGACACTTTCTTATAATTGTCACCTTACGCTAAAATATTTAAAAAAATGTACTTTTGGTTCCATGAATATTATGTTTACGATATACGGCTTCTTATTAGGCCATTTGCTCTCATGACATCATAGAACTGCTGCAATGAAGTGTTAATGTGTACCTTTAAATACTGTTTAAAGTATCATAGGGGTTGATGATTAACCTGTAAAATGTCTTTGCATTATAAGTAAGTTCTCTCATATTTGCTGGCACGTAATGTCAATGAATGAATAGTAGAAAGGGTTAGATAAAGGCTGAGTATTAACCCGGTAGCAGCGACGGGCCAAATTTGTGGCTGTACCGTGGAGCAGTGACGGGCCAAATTTGTGCCATGATATAAACCTCCCAAAATAGATGATACATAATCTGATCACAAATGTTTTGATATATATCATGAAATGGTTCGTGTAAGGGGTGATTTTTTCTCATTTTTCTCGCTTGGAGGGACCATTAAGAAACATGTTCCCTGCTGCTACCAGGTTAAAGCATCACTCTACTTCATTTGGTTCTGTATCATGGTGTTAACTTAGCGGTGAGGGACATTACTGGGATGGATAACACATGAACGTCACACAGACTCACACCAAGGGTACTCACCAAGCCTTTTGTTTCCCCTTACTCCTGCACACACATCACTGACCTCTCCCTTTACTTGTTTCCCTACACTGAGGTACAGTTTTTGGCATTAATATTTGCTGGATTTGCTTGTACATTATATAATCCATTTGTAACATGTGTGGAGTACAAGAGGTGATGGGACTTGTGGGGATTGTTCACAGCATGGTGACAGCTCGCTGGTTATATACGACCGAGGGTGTCTTCGGGCAGGGGAAGACTGGATAGAAAGAAACCTGGTGCCTGTTGCAGGAGTGGCAGTGGGGGTGGCTGTGCTGCAGGTAGGCTGGCAGCATTGGTGGTGGTGCTGACAACTAATCCTTACTCTCCCTTCTACTCAGAATGGCTGCCCATGCAGTCTCTCATAACCTTAGCTCTGCATGATTGTCCTGAATGCCTGCTCGGTTGCACGTTGGTTTTCATGGTTTTAGATGCACATGGTAGCGGATGTACCTTAGCATTATGGTGTTTTGTTACAGGTGATGAAAGATTTTTACTCCCTGTCTGTGGAGGGGATTGCCTGTGGAAAAGTTACCACCTCCATGGAGGGGTGAGGGTGGAGCATGCATGGTGTTCACTGTCAAGATAATGGTAGTGTGCATGAATACTCTTTTTTCCCAATGTTGCACAGGTTAGCACGGAGGTATTGATGAACCACTCTGTGCACACACTGAAGCATGCTGTGTTATGGAGCCACGTGCTGTCTGTATTCAGTAACCCGCACTTTGTATGTTGATTTTTTAGTAGTTAGCCTCACACTAGACAAGCTAGGAAAAGGCTGCTTGGCAAAAGTAGTTCATCTGCCTGGCCATAGCCTGAGGTGGATGTTTTGTGAAAATTTTACTAAAGATAATCCTGTATTTATAATTTCAAAAGACAAAAATCAGAAAAGCAGTAAAATCCAGTATATCCAAGTGTAGTGGAGTCTGCTACATAATCTTTAATATGGTTTACCCATGTTTGTATTGGTGTATTGGCATGGCATGTTGACCATCCATCATTCAACTCAAAGCTCCATCCACATGTGATGCAGAGAATGTATGGTTGTCAGGCAGCATCCTACGCCCTCTGTCTTGTCATAACACCAAACATCTCTAGCATACATGCTGCTTCCACACCCTAAATGTAGCTAACCTGCATGAGAGGGCCCAGAGTAGTGCTAGAGGGCATTGATTGCTGTGTTGTGACTTGTGCACCCCTTCTGCCACAGCGGCTGGATTCATCACATATTTACGATAAAGGCTGCTTACAAGCGGGCGAAGAGTGGCTAGAGCGAAACCTACTCTTTGTGGCAGGGGTGGCCGTGGGCGTTGCCTTCCTCCAGGTGAGTGCCGGGGTCCCGGGCAGCGGGCCGGGGCTTCCCCAGCATCAAGTTAGGTAATTGCTTGTTGACTGCCTAGAGGAGGATGTAAAACCACAGGTGTTTTACTACTTTGTTGTTTCAGGTGATTTTTAGTAGCTTATAATTTGAAGTTCTCAAGTATATATAATTCATAATATTTGAAATAAAAGCTATGATGCCAAAATTCAAAAGAATTAAAAATGTTAAATGAAAATTTATTCAGAATCCTACACTTATTTTGATCTTAATCTTAAAATTAAATTTCAGCATCACATTACATGTAAAAATATGTATGAAAAATGTAGATCAGTTACACCTGAATTCTGATGAGTAATATTTAATTTTAAGCAAAGCATTTATTTTAAATTCTATACATTCCTTAACCCTCATTTTTGTGTAGAATCAGATGGAAGGTAGATGTAGGACTTGAAAGTTGTGTCAGTGAATCAGCCAAGGACTGTTATGAAAGCATTTCATATTGTATTATCTTCAAGGAACACTTCCTTTTAATACAGTAACCATTTATGTATCTGAACTAATTGGGCCGGCAGTGGGTTGGATACATTATGTGTCTAGAGGCGCAAGGTACTGAGTTGCCTGGCTGACAGAGGTTGTTATTCCCAAACCATTGTGCCCTGCCCTGCCCTGCTCAGGCTACAGTATATTACACTTGTGAGACGAAATGTAAGTTCCTTAACTTTAACCCAGTAGCCGCAGGGATTATGTTTCCTAAAGGCCCCTCAAAGCGAATTAATGAGAAAAAATCATCACTCATGCAAACCATTTCATAATATATATCAGCGCATTTGTGATCAGTTTATGTATCCTCTCTTTTGGGGGTTTATATCAATGCAAAAATTTGGCCTGTCGCTGGTACACGGTAAAGCCACAAATTTGGCCCATCACTGCTACCGGGTTAATGAAGGTACTGATTGTAAAAACACAAATATTGATAAACTAAAAAATCTGCACTAATGTAATGCAATTGATAACAAACCCATCACTGCAGAGGCAGCGGATAAACAAACATGGCTGGCACTCACCTATAAAAATTATTCAAAGCCATTTGATATCATCACTACCAGATGCAGGACATATGACTCGCTGGTAAAATCAGAGAAGAGAATAGTGCGAGAGAATCCTTTAGGTAACCATCATCATGAGACAGGAAAAGGGCGCTAAGCGGCTCCACAGCTTGGAGATCCATTACTCACTTATATAAACTTTTTTCTTCTTACTTTTTATACACGTTTTTTGTAATTTCTCAGAGGCGACATTATTTTAATACAAAAGTATCATAGTGACAGATGGATCAGGGGAGCAGGTTTCAGGAAGGACATTGGGTTGTTTACGCCCCAAGTATGGAAGTGAGACTGGCTGCCTGTGGAGAGCCTAAAGGGAGGGACTGTCTGTCACTCCTCATTAGCTGATAAAAATTAATAAAAAATTATGGATTCAGAGACTGGCACAGAACATATTTCACCACTACACCCATACCCATAGAATTGGTGGAGTCGACACGGCCCGCTAATCCCATTCATTGAGGTGAAGCCGCCGAACTGTCAATTTTAGGGCCGGGAGATGAGGGATACACGGGTGAGAGCAGCCTGGCCGAGCCCATTAAGGGGGAGCCTGACCTGACGACACCTGACAAGTGGCAGGTGTCCACAACCTTGCGGCCCTAAAAATGACAGTTCAGCGGATTCACTTATACTTGCTCCCATTCCCACACCACACCCCCACCTTGCTCCCCACACACACCTCCACACCCCCACCTTGCTCCCACACACACCTCCACACCCCCACCTTGCTCCCACACACACCTCCACACCCCCACCTTGCTCCCACACACACCTCCACACCCCCACCTTGCTCCCACACACACCCCCACCTTGCTCCCACACACACCTCCACACCCCCACCTTGCTCCCACACACACCTCCACACCCCCACCTTGCTCCCACACACACCTCCACACCCCCACCTTGCTCCCACACACACCTCCACACCCCCACCTTGCTCCCACACACACCTCCACACCCCCACCTTGCTCCCACACACACCTCCACACCCCCACCTTGCTCCCACACACCTCCCTCCACACACCCCACCTTGCCCCACACACACCTCCACACCCCACCGTGCTCCCACACACACCTCCACACACCCACCTTGCTCCCACACACACCCACACCTTGCTCCCACACACACCTCCACACCCCCACCTTGCTCCCACACACACCTCCACACCCCCACCTTGCTCCCACACACACCTCCACACCTTGCTCCCCACCTTGCTCCCCCTCCACACCCCCACCTTGCTCCCACACACACCACAGCCCCACCTTGCTCCCACACACACCTCCACAGCCCCAGCTTGCGCCCACACACACCACAGCCCCCACCTTGCTCCCACACACACCACAGCCCCACCTTGCTCCCACACACCTCCACACCCGCACGTTGCTACCACACACACCACAGCCCCACCTTGCTCCCACACACACCTCCACAGCCCCACCTTGCTCCCACACACACCACAGCCCCACCTTGCTCCCACACACACCTCCACAGCCCCACCTTGCTCCCACACACACCACAGCCCAACCTACCTCACCCACACACCACCACACCCCCACCTTGCTCCCACACACCCCACACCTCCACACCCCACCTTGCTCCCACACACACCTCCCACCTTGCTCCCCACACACCTCCACACCCCCACCTTGCTCCCACACACACCTCCACACCCCCACCTTGCTCCCACACACACCTCCACACCCCCACCTTGCTCCCACACACACCTCCACACCCCCACCTTGCTCCCACACACACCACAGCCCCACCTTGCTCCCACACACACCTCCACACCCCCACCTTGCTCCAACACACACTTACACAATACTCCCACTGCTATGCACACCACCACACCACTGTTTTGCTATTAAGCACATATATGGACACCCGTACCCTGCTGCTAGCTGAGTGTGGTGGGATGTGGAAGACTGTTGGTGTGTAGCAGTGTGTTGGGGGTGTGGTTGTGTGTAAAGTAACATATTTCAGGAAAAGAGAAACACCTTATTAATAGGAGGGATTCAAATTAAAAAAAAATTATGAAAATCCTGGGACGGAGGCACCAATCAACCACTTAGGTATACATGTATTTCAATGTTAAGTAAATATCATTTTCACTATCAGGGGAATTTTTCATGCACTAATGCGACATTACTGGCAAGATCTTAGTGTTTGTATATACGATTATTTTTATTTATTCATTATTGTTGGTTTTTACTGTAAAGGAGGCAGCTCAAGGCCACATACACAAATTATTTTTTTCTTACTACTTTCCTCGGTCATCAAGTATTACATTATTATCACTTTTATATACCTAGAATAACATGGATTTTTTCTAGTTCATTGTACTCATACAGATTCACTAGAAATTTGTGGACTGGATTTCCTCCCCATTACACTAAACTAACAATTTGTACATAACAGTCCACTAAGTGGTGTCTGTTGCCTTAGATCACTTATTTTCCATTACTCCTTAGGCTTAAGTGCTTAACTTTTCATGGTCATAACATCTTACCTTGCTACTGTCTGCTTGACTCGTTGCAGATCCTGGGCATCTGCTTTGCTCAGAACCTGCGCGCCGACATCTACGCTCAGAAGGCCAAGTGGAACTGACGTTTAGCTCCTGCTGCGGTGTAGTGATCAGCCGGCCCACACCCCAGGGGGCACCAGCACCGCCATGCGCACCCTCCACTGTACCTCACCAATCAAAGCTAAGAGTTGTCAAAGAGTAAAGTAGGACTATGCTGTGAGACTACTTTGTTGAGTTTTCTTTAGTTTTTTGTCTTAAGCAGAATCTCAGTCAGGTTGTCATTAGATTGATTCACTGTTTTTAATGCACGGTAAAGCCTTGTTCTAATGGATTCAGGGGACTGATGTTCAGTAGGCATTGGAGAAGACCACACTCAGCCAGACAACGTGAGAGTGAATGAGTGCAGTGCTTCTGTATCTTGAATGAAAGTGTCCTGTAAAAACATGCCATAGGGTCACACGAGAGATTGCAAGGCATTTTGTTTCTGTACCGATATGTGTGTAATTTAATATAGGTAGTCTGGTGTGAGTGGTCCGTCTCTTCAAGGTTTTATTGCTTGTGTATATGATTTATTAGTGTGTTATAGTTGTTGATGCCTCGTCAGCTTACTGTACATCAAGGTGTTGAATCCTTGATGCAGTCAGCTCATTTAAGTTTGATGAACTGTAATTGTGTTATGGCAGCTTTTCAGCATGCCAGTTTCTTATTGAAATGCTCACTATCATGTCAGTTTATCCTAATTTGACCTGACATGATGATCAGTCATGTACAAATACTTTCTGCATTAGATAGATATCTGATTCAGTAGTTATGACATTAATTAGTGTTTATGTTGTTGTAGCTCTCTGTTTACCATGGACATTATTTTAATTTTTGTTGATTCGTTAGGGTTATGTCTCACTGTGGACAGCATCAGTCAGGCATTTTCTTGTCTATTTGTCCAGTCTCATCAGCTTGACCTATCTTTGACTCTATGACTGTGGAATCCAAATATTTGAATGGCATTATTAATAATCTGATTTGGTGAGAACCTTGGAGGAGGTGAACCCCTGGAGTGTGTTGAGTCTCTGCCTCCTCCTCCCCTTCCCTCTAGTAGCCAGCGTAAAGGGTGAGGGATGGAGAGGAAGGCAGGGCTCAAGAGATGCAATAGAGCTAGTTTGATAAAACTTTCAAAAGCCACAATAACTAGGAAAATGTGGCTCTTAGAAAACACATACTAATGCTCATTGCCGCTGATCTCATAGCCTGACAACAGGAGCTATATACCGCAGCAGGAACTGATATTACCTTTGATGTATTGACTTGCCAGTATTTTTGTCAATCTTTGTGTAACAAATGACAGGCATATCTGAATATCCACCTTCAATGTGATGTCACGGCAAGGATAACCTTCTGGAGTGCAGCCGTTTATGATCTAGGAAAAAACTGGAAATGCGCTTCTGAAGTAGTCATTTGCAAGTAGAGGAAGGAACTTGAACGATATTTCACTCATTATGAGGCTATATTGAACTTGTGTAGGATTCAGGAAGGTTTAAAGCTGGTAAAGTTTTTGGTTTAAGTGTATGAGGAGAATCACAGTAATTCACCAGGTATTGCTAGTGCAAATAAAAGATAGACAAAGACTGATCAAGTTCCAGAATTTTGAGATCATATAGTCTCATGATCTCAGGTGTTAACGCATAAAGTGATGGTCATTTAAAGAATACTGCTGTGACAGCCATTTTCTTGACATGACAAAGTTCATTAAATAAGTTTTATATAAGACTCAAATGTTGGTAATGTGTGTGACAAATGTAGGCCTTTTGTATATTTATGGTTTGTAGTGAGTTATGTGGAACTGTGTGTTGCATTGTATGTTTTGTATCATGAACTTGTGTATCTTCTTACAAGCTGGTGCAGCTGTTACCATTGTCCAGTAAACCAGTCTTTCATGTTTATTGGTAGAAGGGAGCCCAGGTGTTTTGAGGCCAAAAACATGAACTTGGGTAAGGGTTCTTGAGTTGCCATATTTGCTCCTACTACAATTTCACCTTACCATTGTATTGCCAAGTGTGGATTCTTTTGAATTCCAAAAACCTGCTTTGAAAATATTCACGACTGGATTGGCAGGTGTTGTTTGTGTTGTGTAAACTACATTCCACACATGAAGTGGTTGTGTTAGCTTGCTGCCGTGTAGGATAGTACCCCTGCTGAGAAGCCATTATCTTGCCAGCCAGGAGACATGGATGGGAGGAGAGCCTGCACTTCTTCATGCTGGTAATAGTCGATAGTTTTGCTGCTAGTCCCCAGCCATGGTTTTATTTGGCTTGCATGTAACAAAATTCTTGGAAAGGGTTTAAGTTTTATGACTGGTAATACTTGAAAAATTATAAATAGATTAGTACTCTGGCTTTTGGTGTTGATTTACAAGATTTGCAGTCTATTATTAATGCAATACCAAAAATCTGTTTAATATATTTAGTTGTAGTAGGTGTTGTAGCCCTTAGTTTCTCATTGTAGATATGAAGTGTTTTGTATATTAGTAGTTGTACTAAGGGCAGACATCCTACAATGAGAGCTTTATATTGAAGTTTTTATACCGGGGAGAGGGATCTGTCTCTCCATTGTCATTACTCTTACTATAGCTTTGTATCACGATAATGTGTTAGGGAAACGTACTCAAGTTTTCATATAGTTATAATATATACATTCGTCTGTATATTGTAGCAGTAAATGATGTTTTTAGTAGCCTTGAGAAGAGGGGCACATCCAGAGGTGAGCCCCAAGTAGGACACCCACCACTACCACCCCTGGGAGGGAGGACCACCTGCCTCACAGACCTTGTAGCTCCTTCACTCTCCAGTCACCTTCATCCCATACCTGAACTGTAAGCCGGGAATCTCAAACTCTATCACAATAATGCAGTAGCCTTCATGCATCCGTGTATATGTTTATTTTCATTGACCTGCCATGTTCCAAATTGTGGATTTTAAGTTTTATACAAGCATCTCATAATAGGATTGTTTTGAGATTTAAAACTGGGAAGCAACTTTCCAGACACTAGTAGGACTGATGGTGCTATAGGGAAGGGTGCAGGTGATTTCAGTAATAGAGTAATCCCAAAGGTATTGGCACATTAGAGAAGTTGAGTACCACTACAATAGCCCACCCAGAATGTCAAGACACAAAGACGGAGGTCAAAGTTTTTCACCCTTCATTTCATTACTTTGTGATAATCACATTTAATTTTTATTTGGATGTGTATTACTTGTACAATTAAGAGCTAAGTTGTTGCTCGTGCACAAAATCACGTTAACCAAGGGGTTTTGAAAACAAATGGGATGACTGAAACCTTATTTGAAGTTTATCATGTGGATCTTTTGAATCATAACCTTAGGGCATGATAGTTCTTAAAACATATTTGCATTTGTGCATGCTTCACACACACACACACACACACACACACACACACACACACACACACACACACACACTCTACTGCTACTACTACTACTACTACTACTACTACTATTTCAACTATTCAATACAATAGTAGTTTATTTTAAAACCAGCAGTAAATGTCATCTATTCAATAATTTGCCATGAAGTTGGCATTTTCTACTGCCGGACCACCAAATGCATATCTTTACCTGTAACCTGAATAACTGACATTATTTCTTGTAGGTGAATCACGGTTAATGTCTAGTAAAAGTGTAGTAATCAATAGGAATTTTCATATAACTGTTTTGATCACGTGGTCAAGTGTGGAAAATACACAGCCAAGAGCACCATAGGTAGAGGGGGCTGAGTGGCTCTGTGATGGCAGTGCTTGGCTTGTGTTACGAGGGTCACTGGTCCATACTTGTCACAGTAGTTTCATGACAAGAAATAATATTCTCTTGTAACCCTACCTTGGCTAGGCAGTCTTAGTTGCCTAGCCTTTGAAATTTTTAATCTCCTCAGCCGAGGCAATTTTTGTAACCCCATTAACTAGAACCCAGTGATTGTAGCGTCAAAGAATGCAGTTAAAGCAGATGCCCTGTTTTCAGAGCTTGGAGTTGTTACACAATTGTGTGTTTTTAACAGATGAATGCCTGTAATCCTTCCAGAATTATCAAATAACCATTGCTTAAAATTAGATTCACAGAATTGCCAAGTGGAATGCAATTCAACACAAGTGGAGACATTTTCTTTGTTAATCCATGACATCCTTGTTTGTGTTCATTAGTTCATGCCGTTAACCATACTTAATGAGTCACTGGATTGGGTTATTTACATTTCCAAATTCTGTTACATGTGATGTTTACATGCAAACTCAAATGGCAGATAACTAACAGGTTACATAAGGTCAGACAAATTTTTTTAAACCAACCTTGGGAGTCATTCTGTGATGGCAGATGGGGCAGTTTGCACAATGGTGAGTGAGGGAGAAGGTAGCCATTTTATTTTCCCTTATTGGTGTCCGCTTGCTATACTGAAGTGTAATCTCGCTTCTCCCCCGAACTTTAACAAATAAATGATTATACATCTTTGTATTAAGGGTTTTCACTGTATTCCTAAATTACGTGTGTGTAGAGGTGAAATAATTAAACTCCAAAATATGCAACAGACCATTAAGAAAAATTAAGCCAGTATGTAGTCCTGTATTTTTGTAATTTTGAAGACGTGCTAATAACAGGTAAAGGAAGGCTCTTGGAGATGGACAGTGGAATATGATGCATGTTGAAAAAATTCATGGGAATGCAATGTTTTCTAGACCTTTCCATCCTGCCTTCCTCAAGATTATAAAATTACATTCCTTAAGGTTGGTACACTAACATCATATATAAGCTCTTGAAGCCTATCTTTTTATACCTCTGTCAAAGACCTCCACCCCTTTTTTTCCCGGCCTATATTGCCAGTAGGCATTCTTGGTGGGGACTGATGGTTAGGCCCAGGCAAATATTTATAGTGGCACCATCTTGCTTGGCTCATGCTGACTCCCAGAGATCACCTTTGATCCTCTATTTTGAGAGAGAATCTAAACTAGATTCTAGAGCAGTGGTTCCCAAACTGGGGGCCATTGCCCCCCACAGAGCCTTATAACAATGTAGAGAATCTGAGGCGAAGTAGGTAATGATAAAACCAAAGAATTTCTTTATTGATAACAAAAGAAGAAAAATAACAAAGGGAATCAATAAAACTGAAGGATTTGCTAGAGTGCTTTTTATGAGGAACTAAAAAGTGTAGAACTGTAGTCACTTTATATATATATATATATATATATATATATATATATATATATATATATATATATATATATATATATATATATATATATAGTCATGGGTTACGGTTGTGGGGGGGCCATGGACCAGAATAATGTATGAAAAGTGGGTAACGACCAGAAAAAGTTTGGGAACCACTGTTCTAGTGTCTGGGTTGATAGGTGGTCTTCAGGGGCCAGTTTCATCAAAGGTCCCAAGTCCTTGGAAGTGGTCTCAGGCTTGGGACTCTTTGAGCACACTTCCAAGGACTTGGGACCTTTGATGAAACCGGCCCCAGGACAGCATGTGGGTAGTCTTAAGCCACGCAGCAGTGACTGAAAACCCTCAGCTTGTGGCGGTGGGCAGGACACAAACTCGCATCCTCCTGGATGCAGCGCCAGCTCACCAGCCACCACCTCCCAAAATTTATCAAATTATTTTGCTTCTGCAATCACTGAAATGTCTATAAACTAAATTCAATTGTTTCCATGAAGCGTCACCCAAATGCATTCCCTCTCAAACACAACCAACCTTTGTCATCCATACACGTTGAGCAGCCAAGGTGACATACAGCCCTAGCTCACCAGAGCCACCTCAACACAGTGCCTGATGAAAAGCAGCTAATGTTTATAGAACCAATCCTAAAATATCACAGACAATTTCAATCTCACCTTTAGTTCATACATAAGTGTCACTGGGGGCAATAATCAAATGACCAGTTCAAGTAAATTAATAAAATATAATATATTGATCAATAATTATGACAGAGATCAGGGGTTGGCAACCAGAAGATTTTCACAAAACAATTCATTTTCTATTTATATCCCTGTATTTGTTATATCTATAAGTATTCTCTTATTTCTGACGTAGATTATGATTTACGAGACTGCAATTTAACTTCGTTGCTCCAACTACTCATTTTCATATCAAACTAAACAGTGAGGAAATGCTAACCACCAAAATGACACACTTGAAAAAGTCCATTGCCTTAGACTAGACAAACTTAACAGCAGTAAAGGCTGAAAAGCAAAGGCGAGGAGGTCACGTTGCAGCCACCTGCCGCAGAGGTCCATCAAGGTAGCGGGCCAAGGCCTCCGTCTTGGTCCTAAGCAAACCAAGTCCCACATTCTCTTTGGCATAGATGCACAGCAGCAGATTGGCCACCTGTGTTACGCAAACCTTGCCTTCCTGTTGAGGAAAGAATAATTAATTAAATGAGATTTTTTATTTAGTAAAAAATACTAATTATAAATGATTCCCTGAGAGTAACACACACACACACACACACACACACAATATAAATATATATATATATATATATATATATATATATATATATATATATATATATATATATATATATATATATATATATATATATATATATATATATATATATATAATATATATATATATATATATATATATATATATATATATATATATATATATATATATATATATATATAAACTTGTTTCCAATGTCTATCCATTACAAGTAATTCACCTCACACTCGATGAGTATCATGTTCAGTCTGTCTTCTGAGAAGGCATTTCTGCCATTCTTGTCATATACCGCCCAGATGTTGCTGGCAATGGCAGCCGTCACTCTGGCGTCCCGGTCTCCATACCCACTGAAGGCCAGCAAGGCGCCCTCCTGGTTAAGCAAGCTGGAACAAATACATATTAGTAACTTTTTCAAGTGCTGCAAAATTAGAGATGAATAGCAAGTGATGCCTGTGTAACGTTAAATGGAACTCACTTCATGATTTATTCCATGTGTAGGATATTGAAAAGTAAAAAATGCTACCACTACTACTAATAATAATAATAATAATAATACAGCATTGAATGTGTGTGTATTTACCTATTTGTAGTCTACTGGGCCCGAGCTAAGCTCTAATATTCTTGTCTCCATATCTATATTTATCCAGCCTTTCCTTCATTCGTTGAACACTGTTCACCTCCACCACCTCCTCCTGCAAGCTGTTCCATGTGTTAACACTTCTATGTGGAAAACTATACTTTTTCAAGTCACTCAAACAGGTTCCTTTATTAAGTTTCTTCCTATATCCTCTCAGTCCCTGCATTCTCACAGTTAAGAAGAGATCATCTCTATCCACCTCATCAAACTTATTTATCAACTTTACAGCGTGATCAGATCTCCTCTCTCCCTTCTTTGTTCCAGTGTCGTCAAGTCCATCTCCTTCAATCTGTCTTCATACGTCATATTCGAAAGTTCTGGGACCATTTTAGTTGCAATTCTCTGTATCTTTCCAGCTTTCTGAAATCCTTCTTTTTGTGAGGCGACCACACAACTGCAGCATATTTAAGCTTTGGTCTTATCATTGTTGTTATTATTTTCTTCATCATTTCTTTGTCCATAAAATAGAATGATACCCTCAAGGTATATTTTGCATCATCCTGTAGGTTTCTCCAAACAGCTTGTTTATGTGCTTTTCTGTGGATAGTGTGTCTTGCATCGTTACTCCCAATTTTTTTTCTTCATGTACCACCTGTAAGTTTTCTTCTCCCATCCTGTATGTTTTCCTTCATCTTTTTTTACTCTCCCCATTTCCACAACTCTTGTTTGCATTAAATCCCATCTCCCATAACTAGCTCCATCTATATACTCTGTCCAGGTCTTTTTGCAGCTCCTCACAATGTTCCTTCGTCCTCACTTTTCTTATTAAGTTTGCATCATCTGCAAAAAGGCTCATGTAACTTTTTATGCCCTTTGGCATATCGTTTATATATATTATGAGCTTTATTGGTGCCAGAACTGAGCCTTGGGGAACTCCTCTCCCCTCTGTCACAATCAGGGCGCTTCTATCTAATATGTCAAATCCACTAATAAGTTTATAGAAAGCTATTAAGTTTCCTCTTCATCTCTCCTCAAACATCGTCAGTTCCATTTCTTTCAATCTGTTCTCATATGGTGGACTCAACAACTCCGGTACCATTTTAGTGGCTATCCTCTGTAGCCTTTCCAACTTGGATCTTTTTTCCTGTGGGGGAAACAAACCAAAGCTGCATATTCTAATCTTGGTCATTACCATTATGATTTTTTTCATCATATCTTTATCCATATAATGAAATGCCATTCTAATGTTTTGCAGCAGACTATATGTGTCTCCAAATATTCTATATATGAGCTCATCAAAGGGTTATGTATCTTGAACAATCACTCCAAGGTCCCTTTCATTGTTTACTGCATCTATGATCTATATTCATCTCACCCATCTTATATGTTGCCATGGGTCTGTTCTCACTCTTCCTGATTATATGACATTTCTTTACATTGAATTTCATTTCCCACTGCTTGCTCCATTGATGTACAGTAGCTAATACCTCGGTTTATGAGTGTTTATGTGGTGTGTGGGTGGTGTGGTGTGGTGTGTCTGTGATGTGTGTGTGTGTGGATGTTGTGGTGTGGTGTGATAGGTGAGTGTGTGTGTTGTGGTGTGGTGTGGTGTGTGTGATGTGTGGTGTGGTGTGGTGTGTGTGATGTGTGGTGTGGTGTGGTGTGTGATGTGGTGTGTGTGGTGTGGTGTGGTGTGGTGTGTGTGGTGTGGTGTGGTGTGATGTGTGGTGTGGTGTGGTGTGGTGTGTCTGTGGTGTGGTGTGGTGTGGTGTGTCTGTGGTGTGGTGTGGTGTGGTGTGTCTGTGGTGTGATAGGTGTGTGTGTGTGTGTGTGTGTGTGTGTGTGTGTGTGTTGTGGTGTGTGTGTGTGTGTGTGTGTGTGTGTTGTGGTGTGTGTGTGTGTGTGTGTCTGTGTGATAGGTGTGTGTGTGTGTGTGTGTGTGTGTGTCTTACAGGGCACTCTGGACGCCCCCGGTGTTGGCCTGGCTCAGGATCTGCGTCAGGGTGCGTGGCTTGAGCATCCTCCCTCAGCAGGCCGTGGCGGGCGGTGGGCGGGTCTCGGGCAGGTATCGAACCCAAGGGCGCGGCGGGGCGAGGCACGTGAGGTGGGCGTGACGCGGCGCACTGACGGGGCCACAACCATGGAGGTACAATTGGTGGAGTCGAAATCAGCCCAAAAAGTTAATCCACCGAAGCTTCCATTTTTACGGCCAGGTGTCAGGTGTTGTCAGGTCATGCTCCCTCTTAATGGTCTCGGCCAGGCTCGCCCACTCCCATCTATTGGCCGTAAATTTGATAGTTCGTCGGCTTCACCTCAATGAATGGGATTAGCGGGCCGTGTCGACTCCACTAATTCTACCTCCATGGCCACAACACCATCCTCTTCCTCTTCTTTAGGCCTCTGCTGCTGACCCATCGCTGCTTCCTGCCTTTGTTTCCATTAATTAATTGTCTTCTCTTCGTTTTCAGCCTTTGTTGTTATTTTACTTGACCTACTAGATATGTAATTTGGCTGTTCATTTAACTTCCAAAGAAAATAAACGTACGTACGTCTATTTATAATGATCTTTAAGTACAAGTATATTAGCTATCTTGTTTATTTATTTATATTCTTGAGCTTTTTCTGCAATGTTGGAAAAAAAAACAGCGGCAGTAAAAGATAAATAAAAAAGAATTAACAAGCTCGAGCGAATTATAGGACAAGTGAATTGCAATACCAAATTTTCTAGCCTAAAGTGAAGCAAACGATGTAGAGTAAAGTATATAAGTGTTCAGAGTGAAGTTTATAAGTGTGAAGAGTGAAAAGTATAGGCTAGAGTGCAGAACGAAGTATATATAAGTGTACGTGAAGTGTGAAGTATTTAGCCTATATGTGTGTAGAGTGGAGTATATAAGTGAGCGCAGTGAAGTATATAAGTGTGAAGAAGAACCAAGATCGAGGACTTAAAAAAGAAGCGATACAAAGCGGAACAGGTCAAAAGAAGAAGAAGAAGAAGAAGAAGAAGAGGAGTCTCCCATGAAAACAAAGACTCGAAAATTACCTTATCTAAGTACTGGAGGTCAATGAGGACTAATTATGACCTTTGACACCTATGAGAAGGCCCTCTAATTCAATATTGGTTGTTAAAATGGAATAAATTCTTTGTTTTCTTCAATTACGCATTGCGATGTATTGCCCCATTGACTCTTTAGACTCCCGCAAAAAGTACTTGTGGATTGTTCTATAAAATTATACTAAAATAACGATATCATGAGCATCAGATGTGGCTGCAAAATCATGCCTCAGGTAGAAATATTATAACTGGAAGGTGGAAATTTAAACATACGGCCCCTCAGGACACCTTTTCTTGTGTGTATATAAAAAAATAAGGAATTCTACTGTGCTAAAGGTTATTGCCAAGGGTATTTTATATGCTAACATTAGGAGAAGAGATATTTTTGTGAGGAGTTTGGTGGTGCGTATAAACATTACACTAGGTTAGAATTATATCCAGAACACTTATTTTTGTATTTATATAAGAATTTCGAGCTCTGCAGTGTTAATGGTTATTATTAAGGGCATTTTCACGACTAACATCAGGCAGAGACATATTTTTGTGAAGAGTTTGGTGGTGCGTGGGGTGGTGATTATATCCAGAACACTTATTTTCGTATGAACATGGAAATGGAGAATCCTATTATGCTGTTAGTTATTGTGAAGAGCATTTTGAAGAGTAACACCAGGCTGAGAGACATTTTTCTGAAGAGCTTGTGGGTGCGCGTGGGGGGGAGGGAGTTCGCGCCATTATTGGAACACAACAAACATTTCTTGGCCTGGTGCAAAATGGCGACGCCGAGCCCGAGGAAATTTCAGGAGAAGATCGCCTTGCTGCAGCAGAAGGAGGCCGAGGGGAAGATCGCCTATGACAGTATTATGAATGAAGTCCAGGGGCTGAGGATGCACGTACGTGTCCCGTGTATTACCGTGTGTGAAGGCGAGGGAAGATGGGTTGTGTAGCGCCATTGAAAAGCAAAGTGTGTGGCCAGGCAGCGGAGAGGCCCGGGGGGCGCGGGGCCGCGGGGCCGGGGCTGGCACCCGCGGCACGGCTGGGCCAAAACGGTGCACCTTGAGGCCAGGGGCACTGTGGCCTCAAATTTAATTAAAAATGCGTTTTGGGTACACTACGCCTTGAGCGGTACAATTTTCCTGGTTAACGATACAATTTGAAGTTAAGTTTAGATAATATGTTGAAAACTATAATTATCTGAAATCATTGTTTGCAAACAGTGTCAATGAAAAAATACACATCGTCCACATCAGTGCCACTGCCAACTGAACACTGGGGTTCCTGGGGAAGAATCTACATAACTGTACACCTAACATATAACACAGCGTTTAACACACTTGTGAGACCAACACTGGAATACTGCTCCACGGTGTGGGACCCTTACACAATACAGAAACATTGATAGGCTAGAACAAATCAACACCCAGGCGGCTAGGTTCATTACAAACAATCACACTCAAACGCCTGGCATCACAACACAGATCAAACAACTGACAAACATGGAACTTCTTCACATGCGCAGACAAGCACACAGACTTACACTTATGTACAAGATCACGAACACATTGACATTGATCCACATACATACTTACACAACGTAAACAGTCAACGTACTCGTAACACACACAACTAAAAATATCAAACATATCACACAAACACTGACGCATACAAGTGTAGTGTGGCGACTATGCCTGGGGAATGAGCCTCCCATAACCCACTTAGCCAGTGGGGTACCTCTTTGGCCGACTCGGTAAGGAGTGGCTCTCCCGTCACGCTGGTCGCGGGTTCAATCCCAGGCAGCCGGGGAATACCCTGATCATGATTAATTTCTCGTGTGTTTTGAAACACGCAGAGGGCATGTTGGGAAATAGAGGAAATAGAAAATGAAGCTCCCGGGGCATGACAGTGGTGGCATAGTGGTGGGCATCCACTCCTGCAGTTCTGTTGAGTTTCCCCGAAAGGGTAACAGGTAGGATGGCCCATGCTCCGAGGGTAATAGAAATTGGAAAGTGTTGGAGGTATATCTCTACGGGGACATTGTGAAATAGTGCACCAAAATAGGTCACAGTCTAAAGGTCTCAACACACAGAAATTAATCTACATAGAGGGGAAAGTCGTGTAGTGCGGCGACTGCCTGATGAACGAGCCTCCCATAACCCACTTAGCCAGTGGGGTACCTCTTTGGCCAACTTGCTGAGGAGTGGCTCTCCCGTCACGTTGGTCGCGGGTTCAATCCCAGGCAGCCGGCGAATACCCTCACCTTGTCTTGATTAATTTCTTGTGTGTTTCGATACACGCAGAGGACGTGTAGGAAAATGGAAAAAAAGAAAATAAACTCCCGGGGCATGACACAAGCACTCATACTTTCCACGCACCATACGTGACTGGAACAACCTCGCTCAACAGATTTTAGACTGCGGTACAATAGACTCCTTCAGAAAACGAATACACACTCAATTGTCACCACAACACACCAACACAAACAATTACACTTGATTCACTTCCCTCCCCTGCACACTCAGCTCCCCCGTCCCCCCAACAGCCACCCAAATATGTGTGTTACGCACCTGTATAGAGGTGCCCTGTGCATTATTATTATGATCAAGAAGAAACTCGAGCACAACTAACAATTGATTCTGAGCATTTTACATGAGTGCCATAAGGAACCTATTTCTCCACAAGGGACATGTGACTTGTGAGGAGCAGGATTGATAAGTAACCCTCATGGCACAAGTAGCCTACTATGTCATAACAGTTTGGAGAAACGGCACTACGAGATTAAAAGAAACTCACTCTTGTTAATATAATCCTGCGAGAATCAGTATTCAAAGTTATTAAAGTGACCAGTCTCTAAATCCCAGCCAACTACCATGGAGTCACAGAGGGCACCCGGCAATCTAGACAACCTAGACAGAGGAGTATGTCGGTGGAGTGGGTACAGGTACAGACCCTGTCTGACTGACAGAGCCATACAGCCTGTACCATATTGTGAGTGCCTTAGGACAGTGGCAGGCTTGCAGGTGTTTATTGCTCGTTTCTTAGCAGCTATTCAGCGATTCAAGAAGGACCTAAAAAGTGATACAAAGCAGGATAGTTCAAAAGAAGAAAAGGAAAGCAGGGCAGCCAGAGTTTGAAAAATGTATGATATAAGATCATTGCTTATTTGGACAAACATGGTCTCCTCAATACATAAGGTAACATATATGTAGTATACTCAGTAAAAGCTTAGTTATCCTTGTTTGCATTCTCTAAAATTCAACATAATGTGCATGAGGACTCCAGTCTGTAAACCTATCAATGAACTGGGGAGGCAGTGGCTAAGTGGTCAGCGTGCATGCACAGTGTTATGGAGGACTCAGGTTTAAGTCCAGCCAACCGCTACAAGCTGACAATTTTCAGTCATCACTACGTGGCTTATGATGACTCATATGGTGTCCTGATGACCTCCTGTCAACCCAGATGCTAGCATAACTCTAAAGAGGATCAAGTGGAGCTCTGGGGGACAGTATAAGCCAAAAAAGAATGGTTCTACTATAGAAAACCACTTGTGTTCAGTACTAGCAGGCTGGGGGCCTTTGGCTGATTGATAGGCCCCATCAAGAAAGCCTACTGACACTAAAGCTTAACATAAAAGAAAATATGGTGAGGTTTAGTTGGGGGAAGTATCCCCACTAAGACTGAGGTGCACAAAATGAGAACATCACAAGTTACAGTTAAGTGAGGGAAGCAGTGAGCAAAACTATTACAAATTTAATATAATGTATAGTTTATATAGGGAGTACATGCGGAAGGAGAGAACTGACACCTCAGGTTGGGTGGTGCAGCTGGAGAGTTAGTTATTTGTGCATGTCATAACTCTGTCTTGGGCAGGGCTGAGGCTGGTTTGTTTTCACCAGTTCCTCTTTCCTGTCAGACACATGGGCACAGTACCACTTCTTTGCTAATCTATAAAGCTGTGAGGCAGAGTTGTCATCATACTTCATAGAATTCATTTAAGTTAGTTTTCATAAAGATATAATATTGATGAAAGTATTGCTCACCTTGTTTTATTTCTTGCTAATCAAACCATAGTAGGGAAAACCTGGCAACTCCATCCCTTCAGTAGCCTCCAGTTGATGCCGCGGTGGCTGAAATGACGCTTCCTTGAACATTTAATTTTTACTAATGCATTACCTACCTTAGCATGTGCTTTGAATGCATCAGCTTCATTTCTGGTGAAAATAAGGTAGAAAGTTCAGTGTTGCCATGTAAGATTTCACCACATAATAATATTGTGACAGTTATACAGTGATGCATTTATATAGCAGCTTTTAGTATTCCCTCAAACTCACCTTACTTGTGCCCAAGAAAGTAGCTGCTTGACACAGTTGAGACACATGATTAGCTTAACTAAGCTAATGCACTTGTATGAAGGAAGTATTCCAGGGAGACTAATTTCAGCCACTGCATCAGCATGATTAAAGAACAGCAAGGTGATGGAGTTGCAAAATTTCCTTACTGTGGCTTTGCTTTGCAGGAAATCAAACAGGGTGAGCAATACATTCTTTTCAGATGACCTTACTTGATATAGTTAAATGTAATACAGTAAACCCTCAGTACAGTGGACTAATTTGGGGGGAACTTAGTCCATTACGACTCCGTGGTCTAGTGGTCAGTGTGCCTGGCTTCTACTTCGCGGGCCCAGGTTTGAATCCCGGCCCGGGCAGTCGGCATGCAGCTCACCCAGCTGTTCATCCTCCCTCTCGGGCTGGTCGATAAATGGGTACCTGGGGAAACCTGGGGAAGGTAAACTGTGGTAACTCGGATGTCACACTGGCCCTGTGTCCCGGGGTAATGGGCTCCCTCCCACCACATGCTCAAGGGCCAATGCTACAGAGACGAGCAGCAAGGCCACGCCCTGCTACTGCGTATGCCCCCTACTTTACCTCTACCTTAGTCCATTAATGCCGAAAGTCTGTTATAAGCGGTGGAAATTAAATAATACATATAATACAGACGAACCTAATAAACTTAAGCACACTTGGACAACTGAAAATCATATAAATGTGTTGAATTTGGAAAGAACTTTTAACTAATAAATTACCTAATAATGTACATACTTATATGGTACCAGTGCTTCAAATTTTGGTGTGTGTGTGTGTGTGTGTTTGGGGCCCAGCGGATTGAGTGGAATTTAGATTAAACAGACTTTATTGTATTTTTGTACGGTTATTCAGATGGAAGTGATTTAGGCAGAGGAAAGAATTAGTGATGGTTACATGGACCTGTGTATTCTGTCTTGACCAAGCACATTTCTTTCCAGCCCAAGCCCCCTGGACAGCCCAAAGGACAGCAGTTACTGCCACCCCAGGCACATTCCCCTCCCTTCCAGCAGCCTCCACCACAGCATGCCTCTCGCCCCCCCCAGAGTGGGTCTCTCCCTGACTTTTCCATCAACCTCCCGGTCAGTATGAGGCAGTTTATGGCTGCACTTTTTTGCCCTGGCATGTTATAAGCTTTATAAATTCTCCAAGTTTGTGAAGTAGTTTTTTTTTATTGTTTGTATATTTCATTGTTTTAATGTTAATTTTCATCTAAATATACCGAATGTGCCAGCATGGTTTTTTTTATATTTTTTTTTATAATTTATTTATTTTTTTGGTTTTGTTTTGTTTATTTGCAAAACAGTTTTGTGTCATTAGCGTGAAGTAGATAGACATAAAATTGGCAAGTTGCTCATTTGTAATATTCATACTCAATCGGTAAGGTGATGGTCACCTTTAGTATCTGGATTAATTTTCCAATTAAAATAGAATATGTAATATGCTTCTCAGTAAAGGAATAACTTAGATGTTTTATGTTTGAGAAAATAATATACTTTTGAATAATGAATATTTTTTTCTAGAGATGTGATGATATTTAAGGATATCATGCATGCCTAAATATACTTAATTCATGGATTTTACTGAAGGAGAAAGTCCTGTTTCCGAAATAAGAAACTGCATCAAAATCTGACACCTACTTCAAATCTAAAACAAAGCAAGATAATAACATGCAAGTACTTGATGATATGAACATTAGCAGCAGAACACTTATATATATATATATATATATATATATATATATATATATTTATATATATATTTATATATATATATCTATATCTATATCTATCTATATATATATATATCTATATATATCTATATATATATATATATATATATATATATATATCTCTCTCTCTCTCTCTCTCTCTCTCTCTCTCTCTCTCTCTCTCTCTCTCTCTCTCTCTCTCTCTCTCTCTCTCTCTCTCTCTCTCTCTCTCTCTCTCTCTCTCTCTCTCTCTCTCTCTCTCTCTCTCTCTCTCTCTCTCTCTCTCTCTCTCTCTCTCTCTCTCTCTCTCTCTCTCTCTCTCTCTCTCTCTCTCTCTCTCTCTCTCTCTTCAACGTCATATAGTTTGCCCCTAAGCACTGAGAGGGTGCTGTATCACTTAAAACAGAACAGAATTCAGTAAATGTACCTATACATGACCAGCAAACTAACCTGTTGAATGCAGGATGTGTTTGTATGTCTCTTGCCATTAAGGGTGTGTGCCCTTTTACTTATCCATTGCCTTGGGACACAGTCTTTACATTCCAGTCCAGCACTGTTATTTTCCCAAGTCGTATGTTGTGCACATTTGAAGACTTCCTTTGGAATGTCGGTAAACAGTTGCATACAAAATGTCGGTTGTCTTGGCACAGAGGTGGTAGAGGGACTGACCAATCTGCTTTCTGCAGTGCCAACCACATTACTACCATAACATTGTACTTTGAAGAGAGTAGTTTATATTATTATTCTGGGGAGTGTACCAAAAGCCAACACAAGTTTCATTGGCCTGACCTTGACAAAGTGAACATTGGAACCTTTTTAGTCCATGGATTCTGGCTGCAGCCAACCCATTCCATGCCAGTTTAGAACTCACACTTGTCTGTAGATCAAAACAGCTGACTGCCTCTCCAGCCTGTAACTGCTGTTTTGAGCTTCAGCTGTCGTGCAAGGTGAAAGTTAATCATTAATCATTGATTCGGTCATTGATTCAGACTTACATACGTCACACTCCTGAAGCCTGACCCGATGTTGCACTGTGTGTATTGATGGAGAATGTTTTCCAAATTTCTGCTCACCAGCTGCACCCATGCTGTCTATGGATGGACGGACCAGTTGCTGCACTGTTATTTCATGAGCTACAGCATATAATATCACACTGTCCAGTTTAGTTTTTGCCTGATGTAGTCCTTGGAACATGATAAATATACTTATTTCAGTTGAAAGTAATCTGTATTAAGGTAAGAATGATTTCACTATCTGAGATAGATGTTTTCTCAAGACATCTTAACCAGGAAGTTTTGCATAATAATGATTTTGCTTCATTTTGGCACTATGACAAAGTTTTCGTCTTCTATTTATCTTCTAATCAGTACTCAGATTAAAACTCGATAATGTTGTCCAGGGTTGAGGTAGTCATACACTGGTCTGGTTTATGTTCATGTGATGACAATTTTTTTCTCATGGATAAATGTTTCTTGTGAAAAGATGAGGAAATCAGTAGGATGGCAGTGTAAAAGCGAAACACATGACTGCCCTGTGATAAGAAAAAACAGTTTATTATGTTTTTGTTTGTTTGTGATTTTTATACCTTGGCAGCCACTTCCTGAAATGTCTCAAATACATCAAGTACTTGCTTTTAAAATGTTTGAGCTCAACAAGCAGTCATCAGACTTGTCCATAGTTTCAATTAGGCTTAGAACTTGTGCCCAAGGAAAACAGAGTTGACTTGCTTTTTTGAGTTTTGTGATGATTATGGTGCATGTTTCCATACTCTTTTTTTTATTTAGTTGTTTGGATCTTGCTGTGGGTCCTGTAGGCTGTGTTGGCTTGTGATCCCCCGTGCTGGCCGAGGGTCTGTGGTTCACCTGAGCTGAGAGGTGTTGCGCTGCAACTTCCACTGGGAACTTAGGTTATGATTATATCAGACACACACACACACACACACACACTTTGCAGGCCCTTGGTCAGGCAGAAAAGTTTTTCCTTTTGACAGGAGAGGATACTCCCCCCCTTCAGCAAGAGGGACAGGGTGCATGGCATATGCACACAAATTCAGACATGCAGATATGTGTCTACTAAAAAGGAGAAAATATTTTAATCACACCACAGATTGATTAGCCTTTTTTGCAGTTACATTAGGTTATACTGAATTTTTCTTCATGTTTCATTTATAATTCCTTTACTATGTATTGTTATCTGCTGGTTCACAGAGGAAATGATAAGAATAAGTACATGGTATGATTGTAAAAAGGAAAATTTCTTGAAGTGGAAGTGGTGCGGCGGCAGCAGTCTTCTTCGCCTCCAACAACTTCTTTTTACTTCATTCTGTTACGTCTAAGTCATGGTTCCAGTATTATGCATTATATTTGCAAGTTTACAAGGGAAATGGTAAGAATAGATAAATTATGACTATGAAAAGAAAATATATGTCAGTTAAAGTAGAGGAGGAGCGCCTTTTTACATTTACCTGTGTTCCATGCCAGCGGCGGCGGCAGTCTTTCTTCAAGAAGAAACACACTCTCGTTGGAAGACTAATTATCTTGTCAGAAGGCTTCTTTTATTTTCAAGCTGACTCCTTTCCTGTAGAAAAAGTGAGTTATTGTAAGTCAGGCAGTGTGGGATGCTGCCTGAGTCATCCCTTCGCCCACCCACCGCGAGCCAGTCACAGACACAGAGATCCAGAGCTTTGTTTCAATATACCACAGAATGCATTTTTCCTGCGCTGCATAGCACATACCCATGGTAACTGCACAGCATACCTGGCATACCATACTGAACAAGTCTATTTCACTAGAAACATGCAAACTAAGCACTATGAAGCATGAAGACTAACTTCTAATGAATTTCCCCTAAAAAATTGCAAATGCAGGAAATCATGAATTTGCGGGGTCACCTACTCTATGTCCATGCTTGTGATGCATACAACAGAATTGGGAGGATATTGCTGTTTCTTATGGTCTTCCTTACTCCTATGCTCACACTTCTTTCATAACTCTCCAACATCTACTGAGTGGCTGCCCTTCACTGCTCTCTCCGTTACCTCTCAGTGCCCCCATACCTGCACAGAACTGTTTGAAACTAAATTCAGTCACCTCCTCTTTCTTTTACAAACCAAATTTTACACTCACTCATGCTCGCTTCCCAGACTGTAAATTTTTGCCATTGTGTCCAACTTTAAACCACTCGTCAACACAGCCGACACTGCCGTGACGCCAGTGCCAAGCATTTTTAATACACCACCAAGCGTTTGTTTATACAACGCCTAACGTGTTTGTATTACTCTCACTGTTTCTACCTGATTTTGGCGTCATTATATCATGTCATGCTAGCGGGGCCAGTGGCTGGCCAAGAAAGCCAGGTGGTAGCGGGAACAGTGATAAAGGGAAAAAATCAGAGATGCAGCCATTGTTGCTGCCACCTCACCCACCAAGCATGGCACAGTCACACTCACTGCAGGATACGAAAATGTGCTATAACCCAGCGGTGGTGACCTCTACAGCCAGCCATCTGCTTCTGTTTGGACGTCAGAGTCCATCAAAGCAGTGATTGTATTATACTTCTTCATTTTCCCCATAGAAGGTGGTGTAGTGGGAGCCATTATGGTAGAAGAATACAAACCAAACCAAGCGAATGCAGGAGACAACAGTGTAACAGGCAGCCAGTTGGGTAAATGCTGCCACCTGGGTGTCGGTACAGGTGCAGAATTGGATAGTTCGGTGAACCACTTTCATATATTTTTGTTTTTTCTGATTTTTTTCAATATTACCCCAAAAAGCAAAAATGACCCTCGGTTGAATTTCCAAACCATCAGGATTCCCGAAGTATTGGACGCTGGATTATCAAACTTTTATTTTATATTTATACTTTTTTTATTTTTCAACAAGTAGTTGTTGGAGAAATCAATTACATACAAGGTTTTTATTAGGATTTGGATTTGTGCAATCATGCTTTATTTTACAGAAACATGTGTCTTACTGGTCAAGAGTAATGATTTCTTACAGAGGTGTTAAGAAATAAAGAGTTTAAAGTGACATTGTAGGTGGGCAAGCCTAGACAGCTTAAGTGAACCACACCTGAATGCCATACACAAATGCGAGTTTCTCATGATATCTGCCTCTTGCCTTTACTGCAGGATCAGGGTAGGGTGCCTGAATACTACATGCCGGTGCCACTGCAGGTAAAGTTGCTGGACTTTTGTAGATTGTATTAACATGAGCTGGTCACTCACCTTCATCTGTCTCACTCTCCCTCCCTCTGTCTTGCACAAACAAGGATCCCTCAAAATGTTGTTATAGTCTGTTCAGACTCATTTTCTCAGCTTCAATCTCTTCCACTCTGATTGCTGACTGAATCTTCCTAAAACTTGTGTCGGAATCAATACACAGAGCCTCTCAGTCCTGCACTAGAAGAGGGGAGGGATAGAAGCAGGTGAACAGACTATAGTAACTTTCGATGTTGTAGTTTTTAGTCCAATAACCAGCCTGGAGGAGAGCCGTGAAGGCTTGGTTTAGAGTGTAATATATGTACATGCAGTGCAAGGTGGTTTAAAGATGTTACACTAGTATAGCAGTAGTGCAAGGCAATACTCCTAGTTGCCAGTTTATCATTCTCTGTACTTTTAAGGCCACTTGGAGTATCAGGAATTTGCATTGTTGCTGCCATGTGACTCACCAAGAATATCAGGCTCTTAGTGACCATAGCTGACTCACTCCACACAACACCTTCTACAACTTGATTTATTTTGTCTTATAGTTTCAACCTTTCATTTTAGTCTTCATAAATTTTCATTGCTTTTACATATCATTCATCGTAACCCTTTCAATACGTGACGCATACGTCGGCGTCTCAGTATGGAAAGGGTTAAGAGGAAATGGAAGAGGATTAATCCTCTTCTAAACCTCTTAATCCTCTTCCATTTCCTCTTAATCCTCTTCTAAATCTCTTAAGAGGAAATGGAAGAGGATTGAGGGGTTTAGAAGAGGATTAAGAGATTTAGAAGAGGATTAATCCTCTTCCATTTCCTCTTAACCCTCTCCATACTGTGACGCCAATGTCTGCGTCACCATATTGAAAGGGTTAAGTTGAGTTGTAAGTAGCTTTGTAAGATTATACTTTATAATGACAGTTGCATGGCTACAAACATTTAATTTTTAATGTATTTATTTTGTCAAAATTGATGCATAATTATAAAATATATTTTAAAAACCAGTTTTCGGTATCCATTAATTTGTAAATATTACTTTATAAATCAGTTTTGGGTATTTATTATTTTGTTTAGCACACCTTAATTTTTATTCATTTGTCCCGAAGTATGTAAACAGCTCAAAACATTACTGGAGACAAAAAGAAGGTTGATGTTCAAGATAAAGAAAGACTTGCCCTCAGAAGTGTGTGTTGCTTTCCAGGGCGCGATGCAGGACCTGAGCACCTTGCAGAATCAGGTGTATCCCAGCGTCCCTCACCAACGGCAGTCTGTTGCGTCCCAGATAAGGCCACACCACCACATCCCTCCTCACCTCGGCAACTCTCCGGCATATCCTCTGCTGCTGTCACCCCCACACGCCTCAGAGTCTCTCCTGCGTTCCAACTCTGACTCCTCCCTCCATCAGAACCTTCATGGGGGCAAGGCAGCCAATAACAGAAAAGGTGGGAAGAAAATACAAGTTGATGACTCAGAACTAAATGCAATGTTATGTTTAAAATACAGTGTCATGGATCCTCTTTGGTTTGACAGTTTTAAGTTTGCTCACAGTTGTCCAGGGAGCAATTAGTGAATAAATGAGTTAAATTGTTGCACTATACCCAAGGGAGGCAGGCTATTCTTGTGAAGATGGCAGTAAAGAAATAATAAATCAAAAACTTTTTATGTGCATGTTTTCTTCAGTCTCAGCGCCCGTGGAGGTTGGTCGGATGGACCCAGGTCTTGGAGTGAACCACATGACCCACATGAGACATAGCCAGGAGTTACCCAGGTCAGACTGTGAGCCGACACACCCTTCAGAGATCGCTGCGTATGTATTTATCCCTCATTTTCACCCTTTACACATATAGAAGTCAGTGCTGCATTACAGTAAACCCTCGGTTTCTCGGACCCACTTTTAACGGATTTCGGATTTAATGGACAAAGTCAGATGGTTAGAAATCCACGGGAACTGACCGAGAATAGTTATGAACCAACCGCACCCGGTAACTGCAGTAGCGTCTGCTATCCATCTCACCCTCCTCCCTTTATCAGATCTCTCTTACTTTGGTTACAGTAATCTTTTTAGCCCACCAGATGAAATATTTTCCTCCTTGTGGTTCCCATTCAGATGAAGAACATATTTACACCACAAAAAAGTCCTATGTATCAATCCAAGACATAAATGTAATGGAATATAGTGATGTGTTTGCAAGTGTTGGTAAAGTGTTTAGTGTAACGCAATATGATAATTACGAAAGTTAGGGAGAATGGCAGTACTCCGTGCCTTTCTTTGCCTTGGTGACGGGCGGCCACCCACACATCAGTACAATAAAGCTGGTGTCACACTGGGCCTTTTTCCTCCAACCGCATTGAAGGTAGGCACAATCTGCAACTCCAACTTTTCTGGGTGTGTGTCATACATGACCAAGGTCGGCTGCTCATATCCACAACGTAAACAAACCAGTTGGCTGTAAAAGTAGCTGTTGCAGCTTGTGCTGTTGTTAGTCAAATTATGAACTTGTTGCTACAGTTAAATGGAAGGAAGAAGCGGTTTTGGGTACAATGCTGGCTTCTTTTTTAATTCTTTTTGGCGAAGTTTTCATGCCTGTGGTCCCACAGCGCGGGGTGTTCTCTATCTTGTCAATTACAGTACTCCCTCGCCATATCGCAGTTCACTTATCGCCGATTTTTTTAATTGTATCGTCGGATTTTTCGCTATATCGCTAAGTGTGCTGTGTGGCTGTGCACACAACGTGCAGACAACATACGTACACATTAAGAACTATATATTCTTGCGTCTATCAATTTTGTCATTATTATTATACATACTTTTATATTTCTGCCACTAATAACGGACCTTCAGCATTAACGGACTAAGTTGCCCCCCAATCAGTCCATGGAATTGAGGGTTTACTGTATGTATCTATTCTTCCCTCAAACATATATATAAAGTGAGTTAAAGAACATAACTGATGGAGAGAGCCAAATGTACCTTTTGTAAATATCTATCTCCAGATGAAGAACTGCATGTATTCTTCCACTCATGCATGATGGTATGTGTGGATATCATGCCAGCAAAAAATGGGCTATCATTGACAAAGTAGGATGTTGGAAGCATTATTATGTACACCCATTACCCTGCTTATGCGCCTAGTTGGTCATGAAACCACACGTGATAGCGGAAATGCGTGATACCTGAATTGAAGAATCAGTGGGAATGATTCTGATTGGTTATTAGGTGGTTGATCTACCAACATTTTGTGCCTTTTGTACTTTTCTTTGCACATATTTTCCCATTCAACTCTACCAACATGATATATTTATAACACGCAACACCACCTTATTACGCTCAGAAAAGGTTTGGGGATTTTGGCAAGGTTGCTCAGCCATTGTTATCACTTAAAAAACAGGGGCAGGTTCAGTTCACTTGTCAGCTGCACAACTCCCCTTGTGGGGGAGGGATTCAAACCAGACAGTCAGCTGTGCACTACAAAAATGGCTACCAACAACAACAGCTCTCTCACAGTATTCCCTCAGCAGCTCTTGTAGGTGACTGTTTACCAGAAACACCAATCATAGTTGAATTACAGATATGTAGGAAATAAAAAGGTGCAGCAGAGGCGACACCAGCCACCCCCATATAGCTACGATGCCTCCTTTATTCACAAACACTGCCCCCCTCCACCTGCACAACCCCCCGTGCTACAACTTCTCAAGCTATTTGACTTGCGCCGCCATCTTGACCCAATTTGTTCGCTCTGTTGTGAAACGTTGCACAACATTTGGTGGCTGTATCATCAACCAAATGCAGGGAAGCTTTCACAGGTGTCATTGGAGAGACACACACTTGGCTGAATAAGCGGGAGGATGGTGTGAGTGTCAAGCAATCGCAGAGCAAGGATGGTCACTGACATGCACCAATCAGCTGCTGTGTACCGCACATCCCGAGTGATTCAAATCCACAGACACACCCAGGTTTTTTGTGAATGATAAACATTTACAGTGCGTGATAGCATGAGGATGTTGGCTTCTAGGGTGTGCGTGATAGTGGTGAATGACAGCAGAAGGTGCAATAACAGTGGGATGGGTATGAGCAAAATTTTGTGTAACTATTACAAGGGTCACCTTGATGTATTTCCTGGCATATAGAATACAGTAGCATATAATGTACACCCAACTTACTTTAGTATATCTGCTACAAATGATGGTAAGGGTAGCCTGTAACTTGACTATGCTGCACAACCACAATAACTAGTGCTTCATGACTTACAGTTTTTCCCTCTTCAGTGTTCTTGGTCCCAGAATAAATCACATCCAGCGGAGCTCCAACATCCCCATCCCCACCACCATACCCAACACAGGGGGTGCTGGTCCTGGAGGGGGGGGAGGTGTGGGCACACTCCCCAACACTGGTTCTTTGCCAGACCTGACACAAGTCCAGTACCTGCAGCCAATGAACCTTCCAATACCTGATGCTGACCCGAATGTAAGTGGTTACAGACTGCTCTCAAGTGTCACTGGCTTGCTTTAAAAGTTGCTTTGCCTATATGTTGTGATACTGTCTTTTAAACATGCTGTATAAGTTATGATTAATTGACAGTTAATAAGAGAAACAAATGTTATGAATATCAGCCTATTTACATGCATTTAGAATGATATGTTGAACTAAGTAACGCTGACCAAGATACCTGGATTTTGTACCACAGATAATATCGCCATTGTCTGTCCGGCCGGGGACCACGTTTCCCACTGGGGTGCTGGGTGACCCCTACAACAGTGGACAGGCATCCCCCAGAGGTACCTCTCCGGGGCCCTCCCCGTCTGTCATGCGCAAAAAGCCTCAGAAGCCCTACCAGACTACACAAACGAACCACAGAGGAACCCACCACAGCCAGAACAGAGTAAGTTGCTGCCCTCTCTGTTGCCTGACTTGCTCTGCCCTGCACTGCTTCACAGCAGCCACAGCTCACACCACCATGCAGATTTTGATTCATTAGTTTGTAGTTACTGAAAATTTTGTTTGTGTAATGGAGGCATAGCAAGACTAAGCAGTAATATGCAAGACATGCCATTATTTTTTTGGCTTTTCTGTAGATAGATATGAGGTCGTTCGTAGGTTAACATATTTTTCCTGAGATTTGTTGCTTCATCATTAGTTCATCACATTTTCAGAAAAGAATATGGCCCTAACAAAAGAAGATTTATTTTTATCTTTCCCCCATATCCAGTTTCCTTCCACTTCTTTCCCCAAGTACAACAACCAAATAAAAATATATAATGAGAAACATTAAATATAAATGAGTAATTCCCAGGTAAAGGTAATTTTTAGGCTTGCAGATTTATAATGATAATTTTATGGTAGAGGCCACAATAGAAAATAATCGGAATTATACCTCTGAGCATTTGTATCACTGCATTTGTGTGTGTGTGTGTGTGTGTGTGTGTGTGTGAATTTACCTAGTAATATTAAACAGGATTTGAACTAAGCTCATGTGTTTTAGTGTGTCTGTTAGGGGGGCTTATTTGTGTATGGGCATGCCTAGTGTATGGAGGGATCTTATTTATTTATTTATTTACATATTTTTTATCACTTAACCCTTTCACGTAACAATGATGTCTTTGGCCATCATCGGCTTCTGAGGTTTAGATGTGCCGGTGACGACCAAAGCCGTCATCAGAAGAAATATTTAAAAGATAATTATATATGATATTTTAAGGGCCACCATAAGTTGGGTGACAAAGTGCTGGTAGAGAGCAGTGGTAGGGGATGCTACCCAGCATTGGGCAGAGCTTAGCTGGCCACTGAGTAAGCCTGTGAGTGCACACCAGTGCTGAAAACTAGAAGCAGTTTATGTTATTTTCTGGAGTATTACTGAAAATAGACAATACAATACATTACACATCATTGGAAAAAAAAACTTTTTTCTGCTATGTTATGAAGTTAGGAAATTTACTTTATCTTGAATACTTTATTTTTATGATAGATTTACTTTGAAATAAAGTGTACAATTTTTGCATATTGGCTAACTTTTTTTTTTTTTTTTTTTTTTTGCCACCATCCTGTTTTTTATATAGAGAGTATAATAAATTGCAATTACTAAGCTTCACAACAAGATCAAATTCACCTCTTTAGGATGATTAATATTTGTGCTACAAACTGGAGCTAAACCATCTCTATGTGACTGGTTGCGCACGGCTTCATCTGATGTCACGTGTAACTCATTATTTTTGCAAATAGCTCTGACGTGAAAGGGTTAATGTTGAAGTGAAAGACAGCTTTATAAAGACCTCCTGATAGGCTTTGTCCTGTACATAAATAAATCTCCATTCTTTGTGTACATCCCTCAGTGTCACGCAAGTCACTGACGAGAAGAAGCTGTCTAGAGATTGCCACATACAAGCTAGTAGAATTCTGCAACTATTTCCTTTTATACTTTGCATTCCTTTGTATATAGTTTTAGTGTTATTTACTTCATGTACAATGCTCTCTCCATAGAAAAGGCATTTTGTAACATTTGACAGTATGAAAAATGTGGTGAGGAGCACAGACAAATGTGTGTGTGTGTGTGCGTGTGTGTGTGTGTGTGTGTGCGTGTGTGTGTGTGTGTTATAGTAGATGCTGTCCTAGTTTGTCCCCTTCCCTCCAGCCAGACATGGGGTCTGTTACAGGGTTCCTATTACTATTACTACTACTTACAGTTGTCATCTATTTTATATTATTACTATTACTTGATTTTCTGTTACTGTCACTTCTGTACGCATTACCAGTAATGTCATAACTTAACTGTTTTGAAAAGGAGCTTGTCTTTAAAATACAGCATGAATACAAAATGAACAATACTTTTTCAACTTAAGTGCAACAATTGGTTTGTTCTTAGTAGACACAACACAACTGCAGGCATACACAGGCACAGGGTGTGAGAGGAGCTTGATAGATTATGTGGCTGTAGGATGAAGCAGAACATGTTGGATGCAAAAGTTGTCAGAAGCATGTTGCATTGTTCTAACTACTTTGCAGTATCAGCAAGAGTTAGGATAAAAGAGAACTAAGATCTGATTGGAATAGGAAGGAAAATTAAGGAATTGGCAAGTGAGACTGTGAAAATGACCACATTCAGCCATCTAGGAGGAGGGTAAACTAATATATGAAAAGAGGAAAATTAGGAATAGAACACAAGTCTGGAGTAAGTGAGGTACATTAAACCTTCTTTTACAAACATTAACAACATGAAAATTTACTTTAACAAACATCAAGTTTACATATACATTTATAAAGAACAAATCACACCACAACCTAACACCTTAATGCTTTACTCAGTGTTAGTGCTGTTGTGTGCTCATGAACCAGTCTTCAGTCACACATTCAGGGATGGTGAACTCATAACGTTAACCCCTTCACTATGGCCGGGTGAAAACAGCGTCCCGCGCCGTTTCCGGGATCGCAGCGCTCGCCAAAGTTGAAATGTCGCTATTGAATATAACAAGCTTTCAGCCATAAATTCAACATAATCATCACGTATTATATATGAAAACATGCAGAATTAAATGGTGCACATAAAGAAACTCACTACGGCCGGGCCAAAACAGTGCCCCGCGCCGTATCCGGGATCGCCTTGCGCACCAAATTTCAAATGTCACTATTGAATATAAGAAGTTTTCAGCCATAAACTCAACATAATCATCATGTATTATATATGAAAACATGCAGAATTAAATGGTGCACATAAAGAAACAGAAATTAATTGATAATTTTGAGATGTAAGCATAAATATAAAGATAAAATAACTCGTATATTGGCTAAAGTGCTCCAGGACACAGTATGCGCGTCCTCAGATATGGTAAGGGGCACACAAGGATGCAGTATATGCGTCCTCGTGTTGAAGGGGTTAATAATAACTAGAGTGATACTTCGCCCCACCCCACATATATCAAGGTGCCGCACACTCCCTAGGTCACTAATTTAGTGGAGAAAAGTTACTATCCCCTTCACTACTTACATCTAGGGCTATTAACCAAAGCATTTGGAAACAGCAGAGGACTGTGGATAAATTTGACAGGGTGTGTGAGAGAGAAGATTAATGTAAATGTAGGCAAGATTAAGGTAACAGTATTTGAAGGAGCAAGAGAGCTATGCTGCGTTAAGGAGTGTAAAATTGGTTGGGGGAAGAAATATGAAGTGATAGAATTCAAATACTACAGGACAGTTCGATGTAGGTATGGGAGCATGAAGGGGAAATAGGGGTAGCAGGTGCATTGGGAGGGAACAAAGTAACAGATATGGATGGATAGAGAGCCTCATTTGTATCTGACAGATATTTGTAGAATGTAAAAAATAGGTCAGTGATTGTAGGAAAAATGTTTACAAAGGAATAATTCAAAAGTCCTCAACAGAAAAAAATGCTATTATCTATTACTTTGCTTTCTAGTACTATTACCCTATAAAGTGGGTATTTTACTATTTCTCTAAAACCCTGTAATAGTCTTTACTGTTACCTATTACTCTTACCCCATGTCTGCCTCCAGCAACCCTCATCTCTGACAGTATTCCCTCCCGTCTCAGCTATGCATAGACTTAAACTTTTTTGTGGTCATGCATGGTAGTGTATAAATCAACGTTTTCACCCTTGTTATTTAGTGTGTGAGTTGTTTGTTTTTCCTTTGGCTTGTGTTTTGTTTCAGAATCATTTGTCTGTCCCTACTGTTATTAATGCACGCTACCTCCATACATGTAAGGTTAGTACAGTGCTCTGATTTAGTAGTATTGATTTAGAAAAATTAACACTTTGCAAAAGAAAAATTCTGTCGCTCAGCCTTGCTAAAAACTAGACCTTTAGAGTTCCCTGTGCATATTATGTGTGGTAGTGCATGCAGTGTTGAACATTTTTTCAAGCCACTAAATTGATATCTGAAGTATGATCTTCAAAGTTTACTGAGACATAAATGCAGAATTTTTCTTATGCTTAATAAATATTAATGAAATGTACATAAAGTGCCATTAACATGTGTGCCAGTTGTTTATAAATGCTGGTGATATAGTTTACACTGGTCACTCACAAACAATTCCTCTGCTACCTTTCCTGAACGTTTGACTCAAGGTGACACTGAGAGGGATGGTAACCAGGTCATGCTGCAGACACACCGGCCCTGGCGCAGACACACCAGGGCACTCGACACACAGCTTATCCATCTTTTCATATTCCTTTGATGGTTAAGAGATAAATGTAAAGGTTTACTGCTGTAACATGGTGCCTGCAGAAAGCTCTTGTGTCACAGGATAAGGATTTTACAGTCACACAATCTCATTTTAATCCCTGGGAAGAGGTGCCAATAGCCCAAAGGTGGTGCCACTTAGTTAGTCTTGCATTATAAGCATCCAAAGGTTTGATGATTGAATTGAAATTTGTGATTAGCCATATTTACAGGCATACGTTAGTTTTTTTTTCTTGTGTGTGTGTGTATTTACCTAGTTGTAATTTTACAGGGCCTGGGCTTACGCTCGTGTGGTCCCATCTCCATATCTGTACTTGTCCAGTTTTTCCTTTAAGTTGTGCACACTCTTTGCCGATACTACATCCTCACTTAGTCTGTTCCAAACCTTTATGTTTCTTTGCGGGAAGCTATATTTTTTTTATATCTCAAGTATCTTCCTTTTCTCAATTTTATACTGTGTCCTCGTGCATTGCTGGTGTTTCTTACTTCTCTTAGTAGCAACTCCTCGTTATCTACTTCTTCCAGTTTATTCCACAATTTATAAATTAGTATTAGGTCTCCCCTTTCTCTTCTTTAATTCCAATGTTGGCAGGTTCAATTCCTTTAACCTTTCTTCATATGACAATCCCTCCAGTTCTGGAACCATCTTTGTTGCCATCCTTTGTATTCTTTCTAGTTTTTTCATGTGTTTCTTCTTATGGGGAGACCACACAGTTTCCGCATATTCCATCTTTGGTGTAATCATAGTGGTAATCATCTTTTTCATCATATCATTATCCATGTAGTGGAATGCTATTCCTATATTTCTTACATTCTATACGTATCTCCGAATATCCTATTTACATGACTCTGACTGTTGATTATCTTTTATTATCACTCCCAGATCTCTCTCTTCTTGAATTTTTAATGTTTCTCCATCTCCCATTCTGTATGTCCATTTTGGTCTCCCTTCACACTTTCCCATTTCCATTACATGACATTTCTTCACATTAACCCCTTAACGACGACTATGACGCTGGCGTCATATAATTTTTTCTGACATGGGTGACGAGCATGACGGCAGCGCCAGAGAGCGAAAAGCTCTCTGGAAATTGAACAGTGCGCGTAACTATGTATATGTCGATGCAAAGTGACTAACTGGCACCTTTTTTGCCCCTTAGACAACTCCGTGCTAAAAATAGTCTACAGTTCCTGCCTACGCATCTTGGCATCTGCAGAGCGATTATATTCCCTCAGCCGATCTGTTTTGGCAGTCTTCCCTTAGTTTCTGCTCGTCGTGTACATGCTGAGCGTAGTCTTGACACCTCCACTGATTTACCTGATGTTCTAGATGAACCAATATCTTGTTCACAGGAGTGTTCACGAAGTCTCTGACGTTTTCTTTTGCAACTTATGTGCTTAAGCACATACCATGCAAATTATTTACTAATGAATGTTTCTTTCTATTAAAATTGGATAATAAAAATAAGAAATGGGTAATAAATACTGGAGCATAACTACAAACAGCCACTCAGCTGATAACTGTAAACAAACACGCCATGTCAGCAGTAGAACTGGGCAAGTACTGGTACCAGTGCTGGTACTTGTACTAACAGCACCGGCTGTATCAATAACTTTAATTATTCACTAATAAATGCTTCTTCCTATAAAAATCAGGTACTAAGGATTTGAAATTGGTAATAAAAAGTGGATCTTAACCACAAGCAGCTCTTCAGCTTATAATCATAAACTAATAGACAGTTGTAGGCACCACTAACCGAAAAGTTAGTTTCGCTAACTGGCAATCCACTAACTTAAAAATTAGCTTCGCTTACTCTAAACCGCTAAACTGATAAAGAAATTAGTGGAAGCTAGCGCTAACTGCTAACCGCAACTTTTTTATGTGGATTTAGCTTTGGTTTAGTATATTGGCTGTAAAATCCTTAAAAGCAGACCTAGTGACCTGAAATTTCAATATGTTGTAGCTTAGACATAGAGCTTTCCAGAAAGGTATAGCATGCCAATATCAGATGATGATAAAGGTCTACACAAATAAACAAAACAAACAAACAAGCAACAACAACAAGAGAAGAGAAAGAAGCCTCCAGTTTACCCTAAATCCGTAAATTTACGCATTTTTTACTTTTTTCCATAACTGACACTTTTATTTTTATTATTTTAGATTAGTTTCTTGTGTTGTGAAAAATATTAAATTATTGTTATTAAATCCCGAGTTCAAAGAGCTGGAAATAGAACATGTATTACCCTAAAATACCAAAAAGTTTCCCTAATAATTGTCCAATTAGCCTACTTTATGGCATGATTTACCCAAAAGTGGAAGCCCTGGAATCATTGTGCCATGTGTCTCAACTGGTGCTGTCTGCCCACGACAGACAAGAACAAACTTGTATGATTTTTTAATGGACTTAAAGTTAGTGGAGGAGGAACTACATTTAGCGGAAGCTAATTGGTCCGCTAACTGTTTCCAAAGTTAGCGAAAACACTAATCAGCTAACGAAAAGTTAGCTTTGCTAATTAGCGGTTAGAGGATTAGCGGAACTGTGCCCACCACTACTAATAGACCATGTTTGCTGTAAGGCTGGGCATGTACCAGTACCAATTCAGGCACCAACAGTACCAGCAGTACCAGTAGATTGCTCAGTGCTGGTATCGTAGGGTACCGCCCGTGCAGTATTCAGTATTTTTGATACTGGCAATTCATCACACACACATCTATGCATGTATACATTGTCATCATCCATTCCTTAGGAACAGCCAAATCATCTGCAGGCACATATTCCTTTTCTCAGTTTTTCCTTATGACCTCGTAACTCTCTTTCTTCACTTCCCCTCTTCAGTAATAGGTGTGTGTGTGTGTGTGTGTGTGTGTGTGTGTGTGTGTGTGTTTACCTAGTTGTGATATACAGGAGGTGAGCTACGCTCATGTCGTCCCATCTCTTGAGTCTCAATTTGTCAAACTTTGCTTTAAACTCATTTATGTTTCTTGATTGAACAACATGTTTGTGTAGGCTGTTTCACTGGTCGATGCTGTGTGCGTGTGTGTGTGTGTGCCTGGGTATAGTCAGGCAAGTAGGAATGCCTGGCTAAAGAAGGAAGTCATACTTTTCAACATAATCAGAAACAGACATCAAACAAGTTCAGAGACAGCAGTTTAAATTTTAGACTTGACTCACATGAGAGGGAATTGTGTTGTAGGAAAGGATAATACAACAATGGTAAGGGCTGATTACTCTTCTAGGGTGGTAACAAAGACCTTCTTTATTTATAAGAAACATTTTAGTACATTTTTATACATGCAGTCACATCTGACAGATCCTGTATGAAGCTTTGATAGAAAAGGCAGAACAAATTCACAAGAAAAGGCTTCTCGTGAGAGCCTTGTGCCTTTTTCTGAGAGATTGCCTTTTACACCATTTGGGAAATGAGATAAATATATTAAGGGTCGTATTATAACCCCCAAAGAACACATATTTGACAAGGCTTTCGTAGGAGTTGTGGGCATTTCCAGGAGTAGTTTTATGACCCTGGTGGTAGTTTGACCCTTCTTCTGTACATTGAACTTGAAGAAACACTTATTAGAACCTGACTGACCCCCTCTTTGACCTTTAGAAATAGCTGATGTGAGAAGCGAAAGTGTCATATGATACCAACCTAAATCTCTTGAGTCCTTACATAAGTAAACCTGGGTGCATACGCTATAGCTGGGCATGGCTGTGGTGCTGATCTCCATCATAGAGGCCCTTGAGCCTGTGGCGGGAAGAAGCCGTCACCCTGGGACACAAAGTCAGTGTGACATCCGGTATCCCCAGGTACCCATTTTTCGACCACCCTGAGAGGGAGGATGAACACCTGGGTGAGCTGTACACCGACTGCCTGAACCGGGATTCAAACCCGAGCCCGCGGTTTCTTGGCCAGGCACGCTGACCACTACACCACAGAGATGTTGAGTCTTAACCCTTTCAATACGGTGACGCAGATGTCGGCGTCAGAGTATGGAAAGGGTTAAGAGGAAATGGAAGAGGATTAATCTTCTTCTAAACCTTTTAATCCTTTTCCATTTCCTCTTAAGAGCTTTAGAAGAAGATTAAGAGAAAATGGAAAGGGATTAAGAGGTTTAGAAGAGGATTAATCCTCTTTCATTTCCTTTAACCCTTTCCATACTGTGACGCCGACGTCTGCGTCACATATTGAAAGGGTTAAAGACAAATCAAAATGTACTTCAGTACCCTCCCAAGTTTCGCACTTGCTATGTTCCACAGGTATAGCGCTAAACTCGTGGATCACGAAACTTGGGGTATTGAAAACACTGGAAAAGCGCTTATTTGTTCCGGTCTGTAGAGATGCTGACTTTTTTTCCCACTTTACTCCCTTGTTATCTCAAAATACGTACTGTGTAAAAAGGAAGAAAATGTGAAGAGAAAACGGGTCGTTTTGAAGCCACAGTTGAAGGCAGCTGGCTGCCTTACGATTGGCTGACAGTTCTGAAAACACGCTTGTGATTGGCCGAGTCCGATGATGTCATCGACGGCGCTCACCTGATCAGCAGCCTCAAGAAATTCAGAGAGATGCACACATATGTGTACATACAGTATGTGCATGTGTGTCTTCTTGGTGTCCTGCGGCGAGGGCATGGTTGTGCGATGCTTTGAGGGTGAGACAGCAGCGGCGACTGTATCCTCCCGAGTGTTAAGTTAAGGTCTAGCGACTGTGTCTGTGTCGGCATTGTGGGTCTTGGACGTTTTGAGGTCCCCTCATAATCCCGAAAATCTAATAAACTGGAGGGTCCGTGGCCACCTTCATTTGGGATTAAAGGACTTTTACTCTAGTGTATTTTTCGACTTCTGGGATATGTTGCTCCGAGGGTGAAATGTTGTGGGTTTGGGTTGTGTTGGTCCCTCACATGTGACACAGAACTGAGATTGCTCCTGCAGATGCTTTTGTGGCTAAGCTTTGCTCAAAGCTTTTCCTGCCTTGCTCCTACGCCTCTCTGAAAGGCTGCTCTCTGTGAGGCTGCTTACCTTCATCTCTTGTGACGCATTAACTTCTTACAAACATTCCTGCTATTTCCACTTTTTTCAAATTATTTTGCTTCACACTAATGCCTTGTCTTTTGATGAGTTGGTTTTTCTTTGTAAGTATTCTGTAATTCATAGTTCCTGGTGATGCTCATTTGTGTTTAAATGTCAGCAGATTTTTACCTAAACTTACTTTGCCAATATATGTGTTGAGATGATGATATTAGATTTCCTTTTGTCTGCAAGTTAAATCATCTCAGTTTTTATGGCTACCTGACACTGTCCTATCTATGTTTTCTTATTTTCATTGCTTTGTCTGATTCTCTCTCTCTCTCTCTCTCTCTCTCTCTCTCTCTCTCTCTTTTTACACACACACACACACACACTTAATATTCATTTACAGTAATGAATACTAATTTATTGATGACATTAAATATTCGACATCATGAAGTATCTTTTTGCCAAGGGGCAAATAATATTGTAGAGTTGACATCTGATAGACTACAGGTAGTGTCTAAAAGTTAAATATGTAAAAGATTATTTACAGGGAATTCTACTGTGCTATCCTATAATGATGTTCTTGTTGCTGTGACTCACCCACTCTGGATCTGCAGGGGATGACCGTCGACAACAGCTCAATTGTGGACTCACACTTGGCTAACTCAGGGCTAAATCTCTTTGGACAGCAGCCCTTGTCTCCGAGCGGCTCACACCCTCCTAGTCCAGTAAGTGGCTGTGCAATCCATGGTGTCTGCAGGGGTGGGTAGGCCATTGTGACCTCTGGGCACCTTGGCAGGTAGTGGTCTGCCCCGGGTGGTCTAGACTATCTGCTTTTTTGAATGTCACAACCATGTCGTGTCCTGTAAGATAATATTAACCCAGTACAATAAACGGATGTATTCAGATGCCTTATACCTTTGCAATACCACATGGTACCTTAAATTCATGAGTGCAGTGACAAAATACAGTAAACCCTTGTGTTAATGGTCTAATAGGGGAAAGGGGTGTCGCAATCCTGAAAGTCCTTTGAAGCAAATCTATTAAATGATAATGTAATCTTGAAGAAGATCCAATTTTTCTTCTCACCCAGCTTGCCATTTCATTTAGATTGCAAGGAGCAGGTAAACTGCTTATGTGTTTTATCTTCCTTTATATTATTACACCAGAGAAACAGTTCTTGACTAGTGCCAATTCTATCGTATCACACATATGTATTTATTCAAAGCTTTAAAGCTCTCCAGCTCCTGGTCAAACAAAATTTCTCTGCTGTGAATGACACTGCCACATCCAGCCGGCTGGCCAGCATCTTGTTGCTTTCAAACAATAGGCTGCCCACATGTGTTTTACTATTCTTCTGCCATTGTTATTGTGATCATCCTGAGATACAAATGGTGTTCATCCACGTGCCCGTATAGCCAGAGTTGGCGTTGACAGACTATTCAGGTAATATATGTCGAATCAGTCTCACGGAGTAGTCGCTGGTTTGACACAGTCATTCCAGCAATATCCCATGATTCTGCGTAGACACTTATTACCAAAGGCATCAATCCGCCTCTCCAAGTCTCCATTTAGTGTCCATGTCACAACCATAGAGTAAGACAGGGAGCACAAGGGACTTGAAGATCCGGATCTTTGTCCTTCTGCACAGGTATCGACAACGCCATATACTCGTGTTGAGCGAGTTCATAACACCGTGGGCCAGACCAATTCGTCAAAAGACTTCCTGGCCAGACTCACTGTTGTTATGAACTATGCTACCAAGATACGTGAAACTTTCTGAGATCTGAACGTCCTCGTCATACGCATGAACAGACTGTACTGTGTCATCCAGCAAGCCTCCAAACACCTGTACCTTGGTCTTGGCCCAGGAGACCTGGAGTCCCAAGGGCTTCTTCACCTCCTCGTGCAGTGCCTCGAGAGCCATCACCAAAACCTCCAGCGACTCCGCTAGGATTACTGCATCATCAGCAAAAACAAGGTCAGTGACCCTGGTATTGTCAGTGGATGCTCCGCAATGACTCTGGTCCACAACTCTGCCCAGTACTCAGTCCATACAAGTGTTGAAAAGTGATGGGGCAAGGACACGGCCCTGCCTCACTCCCGCATTCACGGGAAAGAAGCTGGAGAAGCCCCCCAACACTTCACAGCACTCTCTGTCCCAGAATACAGGCAAGTCAGCAAATCAATAGCCCTTGCAGGAATCCCATGGAGTCGCAGAAGATCCCAGAGTGCCTCACGATGCGCTGAATTAAATGCCTTCTTGAGATCGACATGGGCTGCAAGCATCCCCTGTCGAAACTCACGTCGGCGCTCCACCAGTACGCGAAGGGCTAGGATACGGTCAGTTGTTGACTCACCAGGCGTGAACCCAGACTGTTCAGGTCTCTGCAGCTTCAGCAGCTGGCTGCGAATTCACATCAGCAATGGGTGAGCAAGCACCTTGCCTGGCGCACTGAGCAGTGTAATACCACGGTAGTTGTTGCAGTCCTGGCGGTCCCCTTTCCCTTTCCAGATAGGGATGACCAAACCCCTATCCCAGTCAGGAGGAATGGTGTTGGACTGCCATACGGCAGTCAAGACCGCATACAACCCGCGGATCATGGCCTCACCTCCAGCTTTGAGCAGCTCTGCACTGATGTTACAGGCGCCAGGTGCCTTCCCACCCCTCAACTTGGCCACAGCCTCTCTGACCTCACCCAGAGAGGGTGGGCTTTTGTCAATTGGTGGGTCAGCATCCGCCACCTGCAACCCAGCAACTGGAAGGTGCCCACGCGGAGGGTCCGCCACGTACAGCTGCTCAAAGTACTCAGCCCAACGAGCCCTCTGCCCATCCATGTCCGACACAAGGCAGCCATCAGCTGTTCGGATAGCGCTCACATGAGAGGAAGACTTGGAGCGAAGCTTCTTTAGGGCTCAGTTGCCAGGTTGGAGGTCATTCGCATTTAAATGCCCCTCGACCTCCTCGGCAAGACCCCTGACATACCTCTCCTTGCCTCTCCTCAGGAGAGCTCTAGTCCTACGTGACAGGGCCTTGTATTGGTCCTGGTTCCCAGCAAGTCTGGCAGCGCGACTCTCCTCAATATTCTCCAGCATCTCCACCGAGGCAAGGCCACTCCTAGATCTCGGGCGCTCTCCAATGCACTCCTTGGCAGCTTGCAGTCTCGCGTTTGAAGGTATCCCACAGTTCTACAGGGTCCTCCAGGGTGCCGAGCACTTCAAACCGATTTGAGACTGTCACTGCATACTCCTGAGCACATGCCAGGTCCTTCAGCCTCTCGAGATGGAACACAGTAGTGTTGCATCTCGAGATTCTTCTTGACCTGACATGAAGCTTGAGTGTTGCAACAACAAGCCTATGGTCAGTTGTAAAGAACTCAGCACTCCGGTAAACCCTGCAGTTCTGAAGGATCCTCCAATGAGTACTTACAAGAATGTGGTCGATCTCCTTAGCTACCCCAACGGCATCGCTATACCAAGTCCAGCGGTGCAGCTCTGGTCTCTGGTACCAGGAACCCGCAATTCTCAACCTTCTGGATTTTGCAAAATTCAGGAGGAGAGAGCTGTTGGTGTTCCTGGTACCAGATCCATGGGGACCAACACATAGCTGGTAGCCAACCCTGTCAGTGCCAGTAGTAGCATTGAAGTCGCCCAGGACAATGAGTGTGTCCCGGGCTCTTGGATGCAAGGCCACTGTATATATATTAATGCCAACTTCTATAGCTTAGCAGTTCATGATCAGGTGAAAAAAAGTGATACCACCGCCATGTGCACTGTTTGGGTGACGTCACATGAATTTAGGTTAGTGTACAATAAATGATTTGAAGCCACTGCTTGTTAATTAAATTATGCAGAGTAATACTGACTGTGAGTAAATGTTAATACAGAGTGAAGCACACTCGCCAAATTTATTCTGCCTTTATCACAGAATAACAATTGCTGTGGGCCAACAATTTTTTATGCCAGAAAAAAGCTACTTTGATGGTAAAACACCAACTGTATTATTGTTTGTCCGGTTCGTTATATCAAGTTTCCTTTAATCAAGGGTTTACTGTATTGAGGATCAGGAATAAACCTGGATGCATTAAATTAACATTACTCGTATTAAAATTCTATGGATGCATAATTTGTGAGGGTTATTTTATGGTTACGGCATTCAGAGGTAAGCCTACGTTCCCTATGTCAGCCTGTGACCACTGTTGTGCTTTGATGTTTGAATGCACCGCACATAGATCCCCACAGACACAGCGACCCCCTCCTCTTTTTCTGCCAAGCCAGTTCAACATATAGTGGAAAACGCTGAATTATATATGCAGACTCCAAAGTGTTTCTGTCAATGATATTAGATGGCTTGGCAGATTGGAATCCTGGTGTTAGTATGCCCCAACTTCCTGCATTATTACCCAAAATTGCAGGAGTCAGTCTTGCATTTGCTCTTGTATCTGGTGATGTATATGTTCCCCCTACAGTTGCTGTTGTCTCCTGAAACTTAAATGCTTAATAGATTTAATTTATTTTTTATTGCAAATCCTGAAAATGTGTTTTGGGTGTCATATTGTACCTCTGATTACCCAGTTAATGATGTGTGTGTGTGTGTGTGTGTGTGTGTGTGTGTGTGTGTGCGCGTGTGTGTGTGTGTGTGTGTGTGTGTTTGTGCATTCATGCATGTGTGTGTGTGTGTGCATGCATGCGTGCGTGCGTGCGTGCATGTGTGTGTGTGTGTGTGTGTGTGTGTGTGTGTGTGTGTGTGTGTGTGTGTGTTTGAACAGTGGAGATATTCCAGAGAATACTTCATTATTTTCTGTGAGAATTTATTGCATCCTTTGATTTGTGTATCTGTTGACTGAGCTTCTTATTGTTAGAGGTTGCTTCAAGTATTTTTACATGTAACTTTCATTTCAAAGGATGTCTATTTCTGTTATCAAATAGGTTCTTGTTTGCAATTGTGAGTAGAGGCACAAGCTTCTTATAAGTGAATTTATTATTTAAATTTTTATTTTCAAAAGAAATTGTCACAATCTAAGTGTTACCCTGAATGTAGGCTGCCAGGAAAGCTTTAATGAGACAGCTTGGTACTAGCTGTGCCGTCAGCTCAGTGCAAGGCAGAAGGGCAGCCAGCAGCCAGGCCAGACAAGCATGGGTGCATGAGTAGAGGTGTAATGCTTGTGATGAATGTATTGTTACAGAACCAACACTCCTTCATGGTATATAGAAATCCAGTTAGTCCTCAACTCAGTCCAAGAAGCTCACCAGGACCCTGCCACACCCTCCAGGTGAGAGTTCTCTACGTGCTCCAGACAGGGAAGAAGTGTTGGCCTGTGGTGCCCTGAGCCTCACCCAGCAGAGGCAGGGCAGCTCAGTGACTGTTAGGACCCAAATGTTATGGAGCCAAGGCAGCTAGAGATAATGAATCATACAAGAGGGTTATCCATTTTGTTGTAAAAACTTGATTTTATTATGGTTTTGGCTCACTGAAAGTTAACTTCTAAGCATTTAAGATTCACATTCATTTTAATGGAAATTCAATATTCATTTAGCTGTAATATGACCATGAGTGATAATGAGTATAAGTTCATTGTAACATCCTGAGAGGCATGGTTGACAGTGTATTGTCCTCTTGACAGACTGGTGGCTTGGGAAGCTACAGCAGCAACAGTCCCAGTGACTCTCGTAGCGCGCCTCCCTCACCCAGTGCCCCCCAGGCCTCCCCAGCCTCTTCCCCGGGGGTCACCATCTCCAAGCCCTTCACCTATAATGAATACCACACTCATGCACAAACAAATCAACTCAATCAGCAGTTTGAACAGTGCAGAGTGGTAAGTAACTGTAGGGGTAGAAATCTTGCTCTTTACATGAGTATCTTAATCATATACATGTGCTGACGTACAATGGTGGTGCTTCCTGCACAGATTTTGCTGGTACAACTTTCATTCAGTGTGAGGCATCCTTATTTTTAATAACTAATGATTATAACACAAGTAAAAAAGTGCAACATGATTTTCACATGACAAAGTGGCCCAAAACACCATTAGCCTCAATCTGATTCTATACCTTATCTGTATACAACAAGCTCAAGGTCCTCAAATGCTCTCCACCACCTTTATGATATTTAGGGCTAATATCATGGGAGCTTTTGTTTTTTCTCCTGTCTATTATGAGTGAATTGTGTTATTTTGTGCATTAGGTCATGAGCTGCAAGGATGCACTGTTGTCCTAGAGTGCTGAGCTCACTTGACATGGCAGCCATCAAAATGTGTATTCTACACCCTCAGATTGACAACTCTCCAGTCTCTGCCAGTAGCTATGCATCAGGTGGAAGCAGTAATGTACACCCACAGGTAAGAAGGCTGTTTCTTTATGTATGGGTTTGTGGTCTTGATTTATTATAAGCAGTTTTATTTTAGTATGATGTTAATTGTAAGTATTATATTAAATCTAAGGGTGTCCCCTGAGTGACCCATGGCTGAGCAGGAGAAAGATAGAGGGTCTGTAGCCCAGACATCAGGCAATTACTTATGTTATGTAATCGATTACGATTACTTCATATTTTCACGATTATGATTACAGTAAAATTAGGTGTAATCGATTACAATTACATGATGTATTAATCATGATTACAGGAAGGACTGAAAGGTGAACTTGCAAATTTCATACATTTGTACCATACTAAATATTTAATTGGTTGAATTACGACAGATATTTAGAGTACATACTTGCTGTACGAGAAACTATTAACTAAAACTTTGCTAATGTAATCGCAAAAGTAATCACAATTACGATTAAATTTTTTTATATATTCGATTACGATTACTAAAAAAATAAGAGGGTAATCGATTACGATTTCTTGAAAAACTGTAATCAGTTGTAATCAATTACGATTACAGATTATGATTACCCCATGCCTGCTGTAGCCATCACAATCAGCCAGGCAAAATAATAAGGTATATAAGTGATGAAAATAGTACTATAGCTTAGAAATATGAAATAATCATTATTTATAAATAAATCAGTGATAATGTTCTGTAATATGATGAGACCCACATACACGCCTGACCTTGGAGTTTGAGGCTTGTTAGTCTGTGTTTGACAGTGGCAAGAACTTGGCGAGCCTTCCATTCATTGTCACGAGTGCCACTAAGCGCAATAAAACATAATTGAGTGTCAGTAAAATTTAAGCTCATTCTGAGTGTTGAAAGTGATATTGAAATGGAAATATTAAGTGAAAAAAGTGTGCAGGGAAAAGTCATCCGTCTGATATGGGAGAGGAAGGGGATGAGGGTTTTTCAAACAACCTCCTTGTGAGTCCATGACTTGCCCCAGCATCACCGACGATACCATCAGTAAAGTAAGTTTTTATCAAAGATATTTATTGATCTATCGACATTGACTGATGATGGTGACAGGGAGCTTGAACATGTGGACGAAGATAGAGGGGAGAAAAGGAGGCAGCCCAACTGTTATAACATAAAGTCAGTCAAATCGACCAGCTGGAGGCCAACTCATACCTGGTATTTTGTTGTTAGTTGGTTCTTTCCTCAAGGCTGCTTCCAGTGGGTTCTGCAGGTCTGCACACTCTGGAGACAACAGAAGCCAACAGGTGGTTCCTGAAGGCAGTCAACATATTAAAGGTTTTAAAATATAATAAGAAGAAAGATTTTAATGGATATGGCCGAGACAGTTTTCACTTTACAAATAGAAGTGACAGGCTTGTCAGTTTGTAAAACTAATAGTGATCTATTACCAATATATGCATTTTTTTCCTTTTCAATTGAGTAACACTCCGTCACCCCCAGGCTGGCCTTTTGGTTGAGGGAAATGGTTTCTTCAGTGGTGCCCCATCGTCCAGCCCCGGTGTGCCCCAGGGGTGCCCCATCCCCACCAGCCAGGCACATCAGCAGCCCACGGGGCCTCCCCCGCCCTACCCACAGACCTCCACCACTCCAGCACACCAGCAGTTACAACAAACCCCACAGCAGCAGCAAGAACAACAGCATCAACAACAACAACAACAACAACAACAACAACAGCAGCAGCAGCAACAACAGCAACAGCAGCAGCAGCAACAACAGTCACAGCAACAGCAAACATCACAGTCACAACAACAGTCACAACAGCAACAACCACAGCACCACCAACAGTCCTCTCCCACTCACCCCCAACACATCACACAGTCTCCCAATCACCAGCCCCATCACCCTCCCTCTCCAGTACACTCCATATCCTCACATGGACCTCCCTCCCCAGCACAAGACCCCCTCAGCCCACTAAGTCACAACCACACCATGCAACACCCACCAACTCCACGGACTCCACTGACTCCTACCCTCAACCCTCCACAGGTGGTCGTCACCATCCCTCCATGTGGTGAGTGCAACTATATCACAAATAATAATCAAAGTAGTAATCAGCATCATCACCACCATGCCCATCATCATTATCAGTAACTCAAGTTCTTGTAATAAATGCAGGGTTAGGGATCCAGGTTCATACTTAGAAAACTTACTCAAGTAAAACTAAAATAGATCACCCATTAAAATATGCCAAGAGTCTGTTTTGTTATACAAACAGTATGTATGCATATATCTACAAAGACTTGTTCATTTAGTCAGATTCCTAGCACGCCACATACTGGTGAAGCCCCAAAATGAGTTTAGACAAAGGAAAGCTTGCAGCTTATGTTGGTCTCAATATTGCATTTGATTCAGTGCATCCCTTGTGACTCCATGAGATTCCTGCAATGATCATTTTTCAACTGTCTGGGCTGTACTCTGGGACTGAGTGTGCTGTGAATGCAGGAAAAAGGCATGGGTGCTTCCTTTCCCCATCATTTATGAACACTCTATGGACTGGGTATAAGGCAGAGCCGTGGACATGTCATTCTGGAGCATCTGTTGGCAATACCAGGGTCACCCCCTTGCTTTTGCAATGATACAGTAATCCTCACCAAGTCATTGAAGGGTCTGGTAATGGCTCTCCAGGCAATGCATGAGGAGGCAAAGTCTTCAGGACTTCGAGTCTCTTGGGCCAAGACCAAGGTACATGTGTTTGAATGATTATTGAATGAAACATTACAGGCTGTGCGTATGACAAGGACATTGAAATCTTGAAGAGTTTCTCATACCTTGGTAGCATAGTACAGAACAACCTTGGGTCTTACAGTCTTACAGCAGATTACCTAGGCCTATGCTGTAATGGACTCGCTAAGCATGAGTTTATGGCATTGTCAGTACCTGTGAAAAAGGACAAAGCCTCAGATCTTCAAGTCACTTTTGCTCTGTCTTACTGTATGTCTGTGAGGCATGAACAATGATTAGTGACTTGAGGAAGCAAATTGATATCTTTAGTAAAAGTGTCTTCACAAAATCATGGGATATCACTGCAATAACTTAGTGTTAAATCACCAACTACTCTGAGCTTAAATCAAGGTCTATTATCTGTACAGTCCATAAGCACCAACTCTGGCAATATGGTCGTGTGGCACATTGCCCAGAAGTCATTCCTGCTTGCTGGGTTTTTATGTAACAGACAATCTTTACTGGAGGAGGCTGAGGGGAGACCCTCATAGCTCTCAGGTTGAGCAAGTTGATAGATTCTGCCATGAAGTACTATGGATGGAGTGTAGCTCCTTTTCTTTACATCACAACTAGGTATATATAAATATACCCACATACACTCACACATAAACAGCAACAACGGTGGTGTCTACACCTCCACCTAAAAGTCCCAAAACCATAGCTAAAAAGGGCATGGTGCAGACTAGCCTGTTGTGATATCAGGAAAGGAGTACCTTAGTGGAATTTCATCTACATATAACTATTGATGACAAGATGAAAAAAAAAATCAAAATGCAAATCACAGTGCAATTCTGGGAGCTTGAACTCTGAAGTGAACTGTTGCTATTGCAGAGGCACTGTTTACCCAAACTAATGAATATGATGACAATGAAAGATTCAACACCAATGGCCATTATGTATGTAGGACTGAGCTTCTTTAAAGTGGCAAATGCAGAGAAAATGTCAGAAAGAAAAGTATGAGCTCCTGTGTGAGAGTTGCAGACACAGTTTAAGAGTAGGCACGTGAACTATCAAACGAGATCCCATTTCAACTGTATTCTTTCTTTGCACTGAACAAGAGGATATAACCAGTAATGAAGGGAGTCCTGCAGGGCTTAGAGTTAGTTCTCCCGCCCCCATAAGGTAGTGGAGATATACAAATGATGGATGGAATGAAGAGTTATTGGAGCACGTTTGTAGATGACCATGATAAAAGTGAAAGATGAAGAGGATTGTAAGATAATGCAGATCTAGACAAGCTGCATGAATGAAACTAGGTGTGAAAATGTATTTCCCCTGACAAGTCTCTCATTTCCTCTTCTCAAAAGAACTTAAGATTTGCTAGATCACCATTAATTCAGTAGACTTTTTCTTGCATCAACTCTAGGTGCAGGCACTCCTTGATTATGGGTACTTACCTGTACTCTGCTTAGTGGTTTAGGTCATCTGTTGTTTGAAGCTGTCGTGCCAATAAATAGTCTGCTGGTCATTGCCGCCATTGTTATCAATAAGCCTATTTCCTGCAGAGGCAGAGTAGCAAGTTATGGAGGGTCATGTGACCATTTTGAGTGGCTTTTTTTGTTTGCCGACTTAGATTTGCAGGTTCCCATGAATGCCATGAATGGCTGCTTTCCAATGTTCATCAGGGTCTTCAATAATGGAAAAAGTCTGTTGTATGCATTGTTTACCCATTCTATTGATATTATCCTTCATCACAGTCCACAGCATTTGCTATCATTTAGATTGTGTTGAGATCCTCCTGTTTATTCATCCTTCTGCATTCAGCAAGCCTGCACTGTAGTTGTTCTTACAGTCAGCATGCATCACCACACTCATCCACACTTGGATGTAGGATGTGCAAGCCTTCTCCCATTCCCAGATTTTCTTTTTCTTTTTTTTTTTTTTTTTTTTTTTTTTTTTTTTTTTTTTTTTTCCTAATTTTTACTCTGACTTTGTATGTCACCTAAAGATTTTCTCTTCAGTCACTCCCTGAATCTTGTAATGCTGACGTATTCATTTCATCAGGTTTCAAAAGTTGTACTGCTTTTTTTTATTTTTTCTGCCTTCATTATTGAGCATGTGTTTATTCATTATAGCATTTTTGTCTTTATCATGACTTTGCTCCTCAGTGAAGTGTAGACCTTAAAGTTATGAAGCTATGAAGAGGACATTATTATTTAAAAGGAAAAAATTGATCCAGTGAAGTGTCATACACCCAATGACACTTCATTGTGAAAACATTCTGTGGCTGTAGTCTGTTTGTTCATGCCTGTGATACTCTGTGGTCAATCATTTTAGGTGATGTGAATCTTGGGGATTTTTGCAGCATGCCCACAAAGATGTCTTATATGATTAGATTTACACTACAAATGGTTGAAAATGTACATCTGATCACATGCCATTGATGAAGACACTCAGTAATTCATGAAGTCTATCAAGCTAAAAGCCTGTTTCATATTAGTTTTAGTTAATTAAAGGCTGAGACTTTTTTCAGTTATAATTCTTGAAGAGATTAATTGTTTCATGAGCAAAATGGAATCCATTCTTAAGTTAGGTTTCTTATGTGTAGACATATATACATTATATGTGGTGAAGAGGATGGAAGAGGCATACAAAATGTATACTTTGATTTCTTTAGAAATTATAGATTTCATGTTCCTGGTTTCTGTGTAGTCATAATGAAGTAAAATCACTGGGGGATGGGATTGTGCACAGAGGGAAAATTGGTCATGTGAAACTGAAATTAGGTAAAGAGATTGTAGGAAAGAATTGTTTTAAATATAAGTGGAAGGGTGTGTACAAAAGTAGGCATGGGCTGCCTCATGAATGAGGAGTGAAATAGAGAACAGTGATCATGTTAGTGTAAACTTCACACACACACACAGACACACATAGTTGTGTCCTTCGAGTCTTCACTCAGAGTACAGGATGACTGTGACAGGAGTTGCCACTTGTCATCCAGAGTTTAGTCTTTCCTTAATGCAGTTGCCCATTCCTCTCTCACCTCTTTTCATTTATTATATCTATTATATATTTTTTTCTAAATATTGTATGGGGATTCTCCATGTTTCATTTGCCTTAGTCTGACTCATATTTTCAGCTGTCTCCTTCCTTCCTCTCTTCATGCTCAGCTTATCTGTTGTTTTATGCCTTATCTGCTCACCTGCTTCACAGCACACCCACTTTCTATTTCGCTCAGTTTATGCATTTCAAGTGCAATATAGTTGGCCCTCAATACACATCGACTTTCTCAGATGTGCGATAAATAATTCCAGAATACAATAATCAGATCAGGTTTAGAAACGTTAAAACCATCAGTAATCAATATTCATATGAGGAGTTTAACTGAATATTGTTTTTTCATGTGGGTGCAGCAATTTGGGGTCAAGCAGGGAAATACAATGCGCTGAGTACGACAATCTGATAATGGCAATGTACCTGGACCTTATTTACACAGGTTTGCTTATTCATGGTGTACTTAAAAAAAATATGTGTCACACTGCAACACAGGTTTCCATCAGCAGCTGCAGGTCTCTCACCTGTTTGATGCCCAGGTCACACGGTGACTCAGTAATACTATCAAATGGTAGCAATTTTAAACATGACTAAACATGATCAGGGTTTTATTTTATTTTTTTATTTTTATTTTTATTTTTATTTTATTTATTTATTTATTTTTTTTTTTTTTTTCATTAAAAAAATATTTGATTTAAATCTGATTTCTTTCATTTAAATGATTTTTGCTTCAATCCATTTTGGGTTTAAGGTGATTATTTGTTTCACTTTTATGAGGCTATTTTCTTGTAAGAAACTGCCAATGTCAAATGAAACTATAGTTTAGTGTTTACCCATGATGAGTTTTTACATGAAAATCATAAGTAGAAAACACTGGCAGTGTAATCAGATCTGACAAGCTAAAATAACCAGCACATAGATTGGAGAAGCAGAAGAGGGACTTCAATCAGTATATAGTCTAATTTGGATCAAATTAATGAGACAGTAGACTCAATCATGTTCATGTGCATTCAAAAAAGAATTATTCTCACTAAACTTCATAATTACATTTATTGTTGTTATCAACAAAAAGACATTACTTTCCTTTTTATGTGTTGATATTTGTCTTGTAAGAGAAGGCAATCATTCACTGGTGCCTGACTTGCTACAGAGCCAGTACAGGACGAGCAGGCTGATGCTTGTCCTGTACAAGTGGGTCATATTTTCTTCCTCCTACCTTCTTTATATATATATATATATATATATATATATATATATATATATATATATATATATATATATATATATATATATATATATATATATATATATATATATATATATATATATATATATATACACACACACACACACACACACACACACACACACACACACACACAGTGGAACCTCGCATCTGGCTTTATTTTATCTTGCGATTTTGCATCTGACAATAGGTTAGAAACTTTCCAGAGCCCCTCATTTCACGAGATAGTACGTATCGCATCTAGCGATCGCTCTGTGCTCATCCAGCTCGCCATATATATATATATATATATATATATATATATATATATATATATATATATATATATATATATATATATATATATATATATATATATATATATATATATATATATATATATATATATATATAAGTATTCACACTGATATAAACAGACAAGATCCTCTAAAACAGTAAAGTATTGCAATCACTGGCATCACTTATAAAAATAATAGTAAAAGTAATAGATGACTAAGTAATAATAATAGACAAAAACAAAAGTAAAAGTGATAGCAATACTGTATCAAAATTCCAAGTTCGTACTAGTGATAAAAACCCTGTAATAGACCCCACGTCTGATCGCATGTGATGAGAAGCAGCCAAACTGGATGCAGTTGTTACAGGAGGTTGAGGTTAGGCACTCAGAACATTTATCAGAATTATCACAGGAATTTATTTTTATTCCCTACCATGCCTCTGAGGGAAATGGGATCTCTTACAACAATGAGTTTTTATTCACTCATGTCCATTTTTAGCACAAGGAGGCTTCAGAGTACATAGTGTGCAACAAAACTTTTTAACTTTAACTGATTGGAGATGTGTGGCTCCATGATGCAATGTATGGCATGTAGCTGGAAGATCATGAGTTCACACCTGGCACATGGAAACTCCTTAAGGTGAGAGAGATATAATTCTCTTGTAAGCTTAGCCAGGCTACATGGGCTTAGTCAATTAGCCTTGGATTTTTTGTTATAATACATCTGAATTTAGTGAAACCAACTGTGAATAGCCTGAAATATAATTTTGTGTACTTAATTATTAACTGCTCATATATAAGATGTAGTAATGGCTTCAAAATTAACATTTTAGGAGAGCTAAATTAACAGCATGCTGTGAAGGTTTGGCTCATTCATGTAAGGAAGTAAAATGTGTTTCTCACAACACTTGACCTGTTGACAGTAAGCAAAACTCATCTTTAGCTAGCTGATGATGGATACTTTTGCAAGAGACAAGAGGAAATTGTGACAATCATTAACACCAACAAGACCTGCACAGACTGGGTATTTGACAGTCATTAGTTAGTATGATAAAATTACTGACCTTAATTCCTGTTTGCTTAATATCTGCAGTCATTTGGGATTACCACTCTGATGACAAGTTCTAAGAGTCAGCTCAAACAGCCACCAGTGAAAAGGAACATATAGTGAAAGGTTCCTCATTGTGAGTCATGGTGCATGGCTCCTGTGTTGCTGCCTCCACCACCACTAAACAGGGACAGCAGGGAATGATGAGAGCATATTAATTTAAACAACTGCACCCAGCATGGACTATTGTGAACCAGGCAGTATATGATAGTGCAGGAAGTGTTTTGACCAGCTTGGTTCCATCAAACACTTTTTATTATCACTAAACCTGTATATGGCATATCCTGCAGCCTCTCTTAACTTATATTCACCAATATTTTGTTGGGACATGCAAACCCTCAAGTCCTCCACTCACCAGTCAATCAAAGTTTTGGTTATAGATCACATGTTAACAATCAATACCCATTAACAAGATGATGATGTTGATGATCAGCATCAGTCACCTGTTGGCAGAAACCAAACATAAGACCCTGCATTTACTTTCCCCACAGGCTGGCTACTTTGCCAGTCTCAATCTTTGTAATGGCTTGCTGTATTTGTTGATTTTCTCACATTTTTCCTCTCTGTCTTGTTTTGCTTGTCATTCATTCTGCCATTTTGTGTGGCCAGAGGATTTATCCTTCCAGGAGTCCATGGATAACATTCACTCTAATCCCTGATCTGGGTTGGTTGGTGTGGTGCTGCAACCCCTCACTGTAAAAAGCATCAACCCCTCTATGAACATAATAAAAAGTAGAGGTCGAGCTCACTGCTTGAGCCTCAGAAAAAGCTGTATTCCATTACATCACTTACACATCTAATCTTCCTCAGTTTGTTTTTGTGTCCTCTCAAGTTTTCTGTTCCTCTTTCTGACAGCATAATTAGGCCTCTTCTGTCTACTTCTTCCGTATTAGTTATCACCTTATGTAGCATTATTAGGTCTCCTCTTTTTCATCTCCAATTTTGGCCCCATGGGCGAGGTAATGGTAGATGCCACATGAACAGTTTGAATACTGGCTGGGTTATTTCAACTCCTCATATGTTGAGCCTGTCAAACTTGGATTATTATTATTATTATTATTATTATTATTTATTTTTTTTTTTTATTTATTTATTTATTTTTTTTTACTATTTTTTCTTTTAGGGGACCACAAAATGACTACATATTCCACTTTTGGTCTTATCATTGTTGTCATTTTCTCATGTCCACATAATGAAAAGCAACCCTCATAATATGTAAACATTTTGTACGTGGTTCTGAATATGCTATCAATATATTTACCCAATGACAGTGTGTCCAATACTACTGAAATGCCAGACTTTTTTCTTTACTCTACTCCCACACGACCACCGTGTGTAACGAAACACACAAGAAATTAATCCAGACAAGGAAAGGTTTGCCAGCGCCGGGGATCGAACCCACGACCAGCGTAACGAGAGAGCCACTCCTTTACCAGTCGGCCAAAGAGGTACCCCCTGGCTAAGTGGGTTATGGGAGGCTCGCCCATCAGGCAAGTCGTGTCACTACACAGCTCCCCATTCCTATTTAGATTAATTTCTGTGTGTTGAGTTCCCGTTTTCTATGAACTTAGGAGAGCATGGGCCATCACTCTACCTGTTACCCTCTCGGGGTGACACAACAGAACCACAGGAGAAGATGCCCACCGCTCTTGCCACCAATGAAAAACCAAACTTTTTTCTTTACTCTACTCCCACACGACCACCGTGTGTAACGAAACACACGCGAAATTAATCCAGACAAGGAAAGGTTTGCCGGCGCCGGGGATCGAACCCGCGACCAGCATAACGGGAGAGCCACTCCTTTACCAGTTGGCCAAAGAGGTACCCCCCTGGCTAAGTGGGTTATGGGAGGCTCGCCCATCAGGCAAGTCGTGTCACTACACTACCACTCCTCAGTCTCCTTCTTCACTAGCTTTCTTTACTACTTCTACTACTAGTGTGTAGTTCCATCCAGGCCAGTATTTGCTCTTTCCCAGTTCTAACACATGACCTTTCTTTGAATTAAACTTCATATCCTACTTTGACTATTTAAATATCTTGTCAAAATTCCCTTGTGACTCTTTACAATCTCTTCTGTCTTTCACTCTCCTCATTAACTTTAGGTTTTCTGCTAATAGGTGGATGTAGTGACTTCCTTTGTCCATCATATCATTTACATTAATCAAGAACATCATTGGGGTCAACACTGACCCCTGAGAGACTCAGTCTATGACTTCCCACCATTTAAACTGTTCATCCCCAATGTCCTCATTTACCTTCCTTGTACACATTTCATCCATACATCTCATTCCTGTATATCTGTCACTCGTATAAAAACACAATAAGTTTACCTGACCTCCCTGTGTGTGTCTATGTGGGTGTGGATGTGGTGGACACTGAGCATGATGATGACTAGTGAAAATGTAGTTGAACAGGTGAATTTAATCCCTTCACTACGGCCGGGCCAAAACAGCGCCAAATTTCAAATGTCGCTATTGAATATAACAAGTTTTCAGCCATAAACTCAACATAATCATCATGTATTATATATGAAAACATGTAGAATTAAATGGTGCACATAAAGAAACATAAATTAATTGATCATTTTGAGATGTAAGCATAAATATAGATAAAATAACTTGTATATTGGCTAAAGCGAGCTAGGATGCAATATGCACGTCCTCGGATATGGTACGAGGCATGCAAGGATGCAGTATACGCGTCCTCGTGTTGAAGGGGTTAATAAAGTACATTGAGGATAATTGATGTCCCAAGTTGAGTGACAACTGCTTGTGGAATAAAAGTACGAGAGTGAGAGTGATGACATACATGACTGAAATTGAAAAGAAGGTATTAAGATTTTTTAGGGTGATCATTGGTTTTCCTTGTTACTAATGCCTGTTTCTTGAGTCTGGATCCCCAGCCCACCTACATTGTAGGGAATGGGCCAGAAGATAATGATTCTATAGATTTGTATTGTATTCTTAGGCCTGGAGACATTGATTAAGCTCAAAGCAGAATCAGAACACCTAACCCCACTGCCATTAGGTGCTAAGTGTCTGTGAAGTGCCTTTTTTATTTTTTAACAGAAAGCAGATGACAGCTTTGTGTTATTGTCTATTAGGTGGTACCTTGTACATATTAAGGTAGAAACTCATTGCATGTGTGCATCACTGTATATTAAATTAATTTCAGTCCTTTGCCATTGTGTACATATGTTGGGTAAAAGTTAATGGTTTTATGTATTTTGCTGTAAAATATTTTGAGTGAAGAACTTGAGCATGACTGCATAAAAAACTAAATTGTTATTTTAAGTTGTGAATTTGAAATATTTTATCAGTATGCCATATATAGTTTTGATATTTTAAAGTTCTTATGCTTGCAGAGGGAGGCACTGAAGATCTTCTGCAGGAGAACATCAACTGGGAAATGTTTGCTCCCTCTCCCAATGCCTATGAAGAAGGCTCCTTTGAGTCTTCCATTCTAGATCACATGAGGTAAGCTTTCCATTTGTTCTCTGATATTTCTTTTTGGTTTCATCATACTTTGTTATTTTTTACCTTAGTATGTAACCCTGTTACTGGCTTGGGCAGATGTGTTCATGTTGAGGCCCATGCTGCTCACTCCACCTCTCTTGACATGCAGCCACAGTGGAAGGTACAGTGTGATAGACAGCATAGAGGTTTTCCTTGAAAGTATCATTTGGTTAGTATACTCTAGCCGATCCACATAAGGGATGTTGCTTTTTGACCTCATTCATCATTTATCTTCTTTTATTAATTTTTCTCATTTGTAAGAAATATTTCCTCCTTCAGTAAATGGAATACAGGAGACCCCTGTGATTCCACAGGGTTGTGTCAATAGAAAGTGGTCAAATAACAATATTATTGAATAACTAACTTATTTCTCCCTTAGTTAAAGGTAAATTTGAGGGCATATGCTATAGAAGCGCATGGCCTTGGTATTCCTCTCTTTTCAATGGCCCTTGAGCCTGTGGTGGGTGAGAACCCACTACCTTAGGTTTTCTTGAGCACTTTTGTGGTCAGCCAAATCACTTACGGCTCACCACACTTCCCACCATCACCCAACGCACCTTCATACTTGCAGTAACCATGCTAGTGGTTGCTGTAAGTATGTATCTACAGCAGATTTGCGCAGATCTCCAACATTCACGGGTGTGTTTGTTACCTAACCCTCACATATGTTGAAGTTTGACACACACACACACACACACACACACTCTCTCTCTCTCTCTCTCTCTCTCTCTCTCTCTCTCTCTCTCTCTCTCTCTCTCTCTCTCTCTCTCTCTCTCTCTCTCTCTCTCTCTCTCTCTCTCTCTCTCTCTCTCTCTCTCTCGTCAAGACGCAGATTCGTAAGGTGCGGTTTCCTATGACGTGGTATGGTTTCAAAACCGTATGTTCAGATCACGCGGGTAAAACCATTTATGACGCTGTTCATGGTCTCCCCTGCCAGGACCACTCTGGGTCCTCTCAAACGCGTGACGCCGCAGCCCGAGTTGCCAACTCGGACCGCCCACTGCAGCTCGGTTTGGAGAGGTGGAGCACTTCCATGCTGTGATGACATCATCAGCAAATATGGTGGCCCAACAAACACATATAAGTGCTTCCATTGCATTTCACCTCTCTCTGTGCCACCATAACCACTGCAGCTTCCTTTTCATCCTCGGCGTCACGCACACTACCTTTAAAGGTAGTATCACACTGGATGTTTTCCTCCAAACATTGTGGCTATGGCAGGAGAGAGAGAGAGAGAGAGAGAGAGGGAAAACGGGAAGAGAGAAATGGTCGTTTTGAAGCTGCAGTTTAAGGCGGCTGCCTTACGATTGGCTGACAGTTCTGAAAACACGCTTGTGATTCGCTGAGTCCGATGACGTCATCGCCAACGCTCACCCTATCAGTGGCTTCACTGCCTTAAGGCGGTGTCACAATGGCCGTTTTCGTCCAACTGTTAGGGCTACGGGCAATGCCCGTACCCCCAAAGAGGAGCGAGTTCACGGTTATCCATACGCAGGTGTCACACAGTGCTTTTCTCTTCCCACTGTGTTGGCGCCACCTAGGGCAACCAGCAACTCCAACTTTTCCTGGTGTGCATCACACACAGCCAAGGTCGGTTGCCTGTATCCACATCCACAACGTAAACAAACCACTTGCCTTGTTTCAACATGGCGTCATCTGCTAAAGTAAGGGCTGTCGCGGCTTGTGCTGCCATTACCCAAGTTATGGACTTCAGCATAAACAAATTCAATTTAACGGCGTGCTAATTCAAAAAATCCCTTGTCGACTGTTGTCGACACCCGAGGTTTAAGCTCAGACACCATCTGTCGACTATTGTCGACACCCGCATTTTAAGGGTAAAGGATTATTTCGCTTACTTTAACACTGTAAAGTTCCGTTTGGGAGAGAAAGAGATGTAAAGTTATTCCAGTTTTATTAATTATGTTTTCTGTGTCCCAGATTAATGAGTTTTCACTACAGTGCATGTAGGATAACTGTGATTCTTAACCACCATGATCCTGTCAGCCAAACGTCAGACCCACGGGGAAATACGTAGTGCAAATAGCACTGCGGCCTTCCATGCATGAATATGACACTTATATCGAATTTTGACGTTTAGAAAGCAAAAATAAGTAAGTTTCCTTTTGCAAGAGAGAGTCCCGTACATTCAGCCCAAGATCCAGCCCCGGGATGGTTTCTTTATTTACATTGTGCAACGTTCGAGCTGGGTGCTACAGACCGTGTATACGCGAGTTTTCATCCGCGTTCAGCGGGTGGTGTCGCAAATACCCTACCCACGTATAAGCGAATCCATGAACAGTGAGGCTGTGAACAGCGGGGGGCTTCTGTACTCTCTCCTCACTGATGTTCATCCTTCTCATGTCTTCCTCCACAGACCTTCTCCAAGTCTTCTTCAGACTTTCACCTGGTCTCCTCCCTTTTACCTCTACCTCCACAGCTCTTCTGTGTACATGGTCTTCCTCACTCTTGACATGTCCATACCATTTCAACCTGTGCCTTGTCAGCACACTCAGCATGTTCTCCACACCATACATTCTCATCACCTCGTTCGATACCTTCCCATATCCTGCTCCTCCATGTATCTCAACCTTTTGTAGTCACTGCTTCTTATCATCCTCTCCAACTCTATTTTCTAGAGTAATGAGTTGTAGATAACAAATAGAAATGAAATTGTTTAAAACTCCAAAAGTATAAGTACACACTAGACGCTTCCCAAAGAGGTACATAAGAAACACTGCATGGGTTAATTATGATCTTTCGCTAATGTCTGATGATGGTGACTGGAGCCTGAGCAGGGGGACGAAGATAGTGACAGTGTAGGCGCCACAGGTCTTCACACAAGTAGAGTCAGCTGGTGGGGAGAGGAGGAGGCAGCTCAGCTGATAAAACATACATATGCACATACATGACCATGTGCTGCCACAATTGTCCATAAAATACAAATATAGCTTTGTATGTAAATCAATAGACAGAGATTGCATCATGATGTACATATCCAGTCAGATCATACCACCAACCAGAAGCCAGTTGGAAGTTTGATGCATGGGTTGAAATGTTTGTGTCAAAATGGCAGAGACTTGAAATGGTGGACAGGTGTGTGTATTTACAAATGTCAAAATAATAAATGTTAAATAATGAACAATTGAATAACGGGTTTCCTGTGATAGAACAGTTTCAAATTAATATTTGCATGGAGGGGTCAAAGGGATTGCAGACTACTCTGATATCAATCCAGACCCTAGGAATGTATTTGCAACAAATTGCTAAAGATGTATCTAAACTTGTAATTTATGGTAACTGTCCTTGAGAGCATGTGAAGCACTTGTTTTAAACACAAGAATGTAGTAAATAAGAATCACTGAATATTGTAAATGAAGAAGAGCTTTAGCTCTCATCTGAGTATTTGTGTGTAGGGCATCTATAGTCTTTTGGAATTAATTTCACATTTTATGAATTAGAATCTTTATTGGTTGTGAAAGAATGATCCACGAAAGTAAATAACACAAGAATCCCTTACTGAATGAGCTTTTATTTTACAGTAGGCTGGATGAGAATGAATTGGGCATGATGATGGTGGACCATGGATCTGTGGACCAGCTGCTAGTGGACCAGGAGACAGAGGAGAGCTTCCGCAGAGACCACCGTACCACCTCCTCCACCACCACTTCAGGGCCATAGCCTCCATTCCCTTCTCTTTGGGAGGGAGAATGACTCGGAAGGGAAAGAGGAGGTAACCAATGGAGCCACAACTCCCACAGCAGCTGGTATTTTTGTTTTACTGATCACCTGAAGCTGCCACCCACCTGCGGGTTGTACAGTAAGCAGCTGTCGAACTCCTTTCCCGGTAAGCCCTCTGTGTTGGTGCCTCTGGTGGGTGCAGGAGTGACTCTGGTGCTGTGGTGGCAGCAAGCCAGCTATATCCTGAGAAGGTGGTGATATTGGTGACGTGTCATTTGAGCTCCTTCCAATACCAGCTCTTTTTGCAAGTAGACTGTATTCTAAAAAGGTAATTTTTTCCATCTTGTAGCAAGGAGAATCATTCATTCTTGAAGTGATAACGGTGCTTATTTTCCCCAATGCAATAACTTTTGACTACAAAATTAATTGTCGCTTGAGGCGTCCCTTGCTAGGTGGTGTCACTTTTACCTTATACTGTTAATAATGTTTCTCTTCTTATTTCTGTATGCTGCCAGTCATTTCTGTGTGCATAAGTTTAGAATTGTACTTCAGAGACACCCTAAAGGAAACTAGAAAACACTGTCTGCATTCACACACACACACACACACACACACACACACACACACACACACACTGCTCCAGTAGCTCAATCGGTTAGAGTGCCGCGCTGCAAGGTTTCACGGCCAAACAGGCAGCGGTTCAAGCCCCGCTCAGGCCGGATTCTTTCCGTCGACTAGGAGTGGTTGCTGTCCCCCCCTTGAGCAAGGGGGATGGGGTGTGTGGTGTGTGAGGTCCTGGCAGTACCCAGAGATCGACAATAATGACCACTTGCTCATGTCGTGAGGGTACCTTCTGGCGAAAGCGAGTCCAACTCGTGATTAGGCTGTAGTAAATTACACACATACACACAGCTGCTTGCACCAACACACTGTTTACACATTTAGTAAGAAATCATATAAAAATAGATTTTCAGCTTTTCTGGTCTTTGGGCTTCTTTGTCCTAATATTTCACAGTAGTTGTGATTCTCTTGAGAAAATTTTTCATACTTCTACTTGACCCAGTTTGAAGACAAGTTATCATTTTAGGATACTCATGTCTAGTGAGTGGTGATAACAGTACTAGTTGGTACTAAACTTGCTGACACCAGTCCTCCAGATCACCCTGGCTCAGCCTGGCAGTGGTAAGGCCCTGGGGTGGAATAGTTCCCCTTGTACACAACAGGTTTATGCTTTATTGGGAATGAACTGTACTTAATGGCCAATGCTCTCATTGATAAACTTTGTTTTAAGTGATATCAAAATCTTAGTGAATATATTTGCCTCTCTGTGGCCATATTTCTGAATTTGGATAGAATAATCCCCTGATTTTTTCAGATATGTGTTATAATCAAAATATTGTTAAAGTTTTGTAATTTTGTCTTTTCTCCATTAATTTTGGAGGAGCTAAGTACAATGAAATATGTTTGAGTGGTTTTTGTGATGTTCACAATGCTTTGGAACACATCACTTGCTTAGCCATTGTCGTAACCTATTTCTAAATTTCATTGAAAATATCTTTAGTTATTTTACTTGTGTTTTCAAATGAGCTCTTGTATGTTGACATGTGGGCTGAGGTGATGATGCCCTGGGGAGGAAATGACTTTTCAGAATGTATACATTCAACATTAACACCAATGAAGAGCTGCTCCTGGAGGCCACTGGCTAAGCAAAGTCATCAGGCTCGTTATCACCTACCCAAATTCAGTCTGTACCTAAGGTTGTAGCTCTCTTGAAATGCAAGTGTTTCAGCTGTTACTAGCACATCACTTTTAATCCTCAGATACTTATTCCTGTTCCTCACAAACACCGCACTGTCAAGAAGAGGCTTTTTGTGTAGCTCCCTTGCAACTCCCAAGTACCAGCTGGTCAACAATGAGGCCATTCGGCCACCAGTCACTATGGTTACTTTTAGCAAGGTGCCGCCGGTGTGTTGGGTGCTGTAGCTTTCACCTTCTCCTGTTAGAATTACTCTCAAGCTTTGGTGGCAACTTGACTCCATATTGTCATGTTTATCAATTTCTTCACTGTCTTCATGTATTTGAATGTGAAAGTTCTTAGTGTCTTATCACTGTGTTGACATTAAGTGTTAACTTACAATCATTCAAATATTTATAAAAGAAAACAGATCTCATGCAAGCCCCAGCCAGAAGCAGATTCACTAACAGAAAAATTGTTTAGTGAAACATTAGTGTGGCAGAATTATCTTGTGAACTTGGTTAACTCCCAGAAAAAAATCCATAGGAAGACAATGAATGCATAGACATTTGTCCCATATACAGAGAAATATGATTTTCCATGGAGCTGTGGTATTAGCTGTTTGTGTTCCCTTGTGATTGAGGTCATGTTCCTCATGGTTATATATATATAAATATATATATTCTTTTTTCCCTCCTCCCAAAGGTTTATACATCTTATGAGGGAGAAGTGAATCCCAGGCTGTGGTATGTGCTGTCTGAGGGTCCGTGGGTAGCTTTGCTGTCCCAGAACTATAACGAGGTGTGTGGCGAGTGCAAGGGAATGGCACCACGTGTGTTCTGCTTCTCCTCCAATACCTTACACTTGGGTGTTCCCATGCCCTCCTCCCTCACCCAGCAGAGGGCAGGGGAGGCAGTAGGTAGTCCTGCTGTAGACCTTCCCCAGCATTGTTGTTGATCAGGAAGTTTTATTGTCCATTGGTTGTTATAAAGTGACACTAGCACAAGAAATCTATATTAATTTTAAGCATGATAAGTACAAATTTCAGTAGATGTATATATTCCAGAGAAATACTATATAGATTATACTGTGTAGTGTGAGGAGGTGGTGGTGACCATGACCAATATCTTCTGCTGTGATGAGTGGTGGTGTCGAGTATTGTTCTTTTCTGTTCCCCACTGTGAGACCTTCGAGCACAGTACTGTACTACCTGCAGCACACATTGCATTGATTCAGCCTTGGCTGTAGATATTTCCTTTATTTGGTTTTATACCCTTTCTTCTTCAGATTTGAGCTTTTTATATATAAACTCCTCACCCATGCTGGTAACACAGAGGATGGCAGACAGGCAAGGTGGTACACATCACCTTCCCAAACTTCAGTATTAATGCGAGTGAAGCAGCGGAAGGCATTAACCCAAGAGATACCAAGTTTATATTAGGCTTAGGAATGTAAATGCTCTTAGATTCTTTTTATATTGTACATAAGAGAATTAGATAAGATAGTTGGGTTGTGTTTTGGGGTATGCATGTGTGCCTACTTGCATATGTATGCATGTATTCCAGTTTATTAGTGTATCTGTTTTTGTATGCAGTATGGATGAATGTTTTGCAGTACTGTAGCTACATTTAATTAGGTTGCCTCGTAATGAGCAACAGACCTTGACCTGCAACAAAAGCCAAATGCATTAAGTAAAGTTTAATACATCCTTCTGCATTAAACAAGAGAATCCCAAACTATTTCTCCTCATGATTAAGTATGTATTCTTAAGTCTAAAAAAATTGATCTTTTAATGTAATAAATTTTCAATTTATTAGAAAATGAAACTTTCATTAAAGTACAAATAGTAAAGTTCTTTTTCTGATTGTCCAGTAATGGAGCAATTAGAGAAAATATTTCAGCAATCTGGAGTTTCAGCGACATTGGATGTACTTTGTTTAGTGATAATTTTCTTGTAACTTTGCTGAATAATTTTACATAGACCTGCTTATGGATGCAGGTTCAACAGTTCTGTAAAAAAAAAAAACACAAACAAAACATATAAAGGGAAGAATATTCTTAGTTTTCATAAAGTGGCAAAGAAATATGAAACAAAATCTCATCTTGTCTAGCAGCCACTTACCAGCCAGCTGTGATCGTAAGGCCCATTTGACCACTCAGTTGGCTGCATGATTTTATTATATTTCTTCATTTATTTATTATCATTTTTCTTTGCATGTAGTTTATATGTTGAATACAGTAGCATTGGATAATGATGGGATCTACTAACAATATTTTGGCTAACAATGATAAAATCCAGTTTGGGTAATGATGGATTTAACATTAAGTCCACCTTCCAGCTCATTTCTCGTTCATGTGTTTACCATACGGTTGGCAAGACTGCGGTAGTCTTAGCATGCATCAGAGCATTTGTGTTATGCTCTTACCAGAGCTACTAAAGCTACAGGCTGTTATGTAATACTTATGCCAAATTTATAGTTACTCTTGTGGAACTTGAGGAATTTTACATTTATGATGAATTTCCAAAACTTACACATTAAAATGAATTAACTACATGAATTTTCACCTAATGGCCATCCCTTTGGAATGAATTTGGATTGTTTAACTAAGACCCTATTGTATTTGGTTAGGTTCAGAGTTTTATAAATAAGATTAAAATTTAAAATATATTTTCCCCTCTGCTACAAGGTAATTGTGACTTCATGCTTTTTTTACTTCAGTTTTTTTCCCCAAATTTTGACAGTATTTGTAGCATACAGTGAAGAATTTTTATACCTTACAGTGTTTTCATAAACCTTAATAAATGAACTTTTAAACAGAAGAAAATAAAGTAAATCACACAAGGTCAGTTATCCTATATTCAATTATATTATTGAACAGTAAGGCTCAGCTACTGAGACCAGATGAGAACTTTACTCAAGTGATGAAAGTTACACTATTCAAATATTTACTAACATTTTGTTAATCAAGTATGAATACTAATGCATCTTAAGAACACTTTTGCATTTAACTCATAATCCTGCCTTCTCTCTGTCAGTATGGAAGAGAGAACTGCTCCTTGTAGACTCCCATTCCAGACAAGACCCCCACTCCATTCCCCTCCATTACCACCCACATAATAATCCTGTACCACACTTGTGTATGTCCCTGGAGTTTAGTACTATGATATGCATTCATACTGGAATTGTTTTGCCATTTTATTTCAATTTTCAGTATTTAATCATGTTTTTAGTGTGTGTGTGTGTGTGTGTAAAGGTATGAATTTAGTTTTGAAAGGCATATTGATTAGAAGTGAATTTTTCCTTTTTTTTTTTTTTTTTACACATCATCCTTCTTAATATCATCACTATTTTGTAAATTATGAGTGCATGGAAAGAGGGAAAAAAAGGCACCAGTCATTTCTGTACTTCTCTCCATTTAAAGATATCAGATTGCCTAAATTATGAATAAAATTTAATATATAATAATATATATATATATATATATATATATATATATATATATATATATATATATATATATATATATATATATATATATATATATATATATATATATATATGAATAACAAATTATTTCAACTAAATATTGTTGTGCCTTTCCTTTCAAGATTGGCTAAAGTGTTTAATTTTTGTAACTTTTTTATCCAGTTGAATTTGGCACAAGCCTGAGGTTCCTGCCCATGCAGAGGGGAGGGTGCGAGCCTGCATGAACCTAGGACAAAAGTACAAAATTCATCCACATGACAATTCAGATTACAATACCTATGCTCAACTTGAAGCTGGATGTGAATTTTGGAGGCTAACGTTTTTTTCTTTTACAGTCTTTTTCAGTATACTTTACAACAGTACTTCTAGCTACTTATTTTTTGTTTGTTTTTTGTTTTGGCAAGTAGATGAATAATGATATTGTTCTACACAAATCAGGCTTGCACCATAGCTACTAGTGTAGCATTGGTAGAGGATCCGTGTACTTATGAGGGAGTTGTCTTAAAATCAAAATTGTCTTCTATAGCCCCATATTTTTCTCTTATGTAATCTACATCACCATAATAGCTGAGTCTCCTCACCCCAGAGCCCAGCACAAGATGCAGTTCAAACTTGTCCTCACATTTATAACTTCCATGTAAAGCTACAAATTAAAACTTATAGCTTTATCTTAAATTTAACTTCCTGTAAAGGCTCATTTTATGTTAAGATTTTTATATATTGCTGTCCTCTGCACTTATCTAAATCCTTCTTAAGCATCAAGTAGATACTAGTATGTAGAAAATACCTGTATGGTGCTTCCCACACCTGTGTGATGAACAGGTGAGGGTGCCGAGGGGGCAATGCTGTACGTAGAGGCTAAGGACACTGCACAATCATAACACACGTGGTGGCCATCAGGGGTGAGTGACAGTGGCAGGGAGTGGGAAAGAGTAGCTCTCCATATTTTGTAAACTTACATGAAATTTTCAGCAAGAACAAGTGTTTTTATGTCTGTAACACTGATGCTTCTACAGTTTCAAGAAATTAATTCATAGTTATAAATGACACCAGAATTACATACTTTAAATTCTGGCCGTCATAAAACACAGTTTCAAGTTCACATAGTTTAACTATGTTTGAATTGTCTCTGTGTTGGCTTATGACATTTGGAAATCACAATATTTACCTCTCTGGTTGATGTATGAAGTGTGTATATGAAAGATATTTTTTTATTTTTTTAATGTTGATAGATCTACGAGAGTTAATGTATCATTATTATCTTTGTTATTATCTTTGTTATTATCATTATTATTATTATTATTTTTATATACATATATATATATCAGAATTTTGAATTTGTTTGGTCCCATTTAAGATGGAAGGGCAAATGAAAGAAAAAACCTGTTACTGATTTTCATACTGGGTTGAGAATTTTGTCACTGGCTGCTTGTTATTAGTCTGTCAACAGACAATGATCTCTTTTACATACTAGAAGCACATTTTATTGTGGTCAAGTTGGTGGCAATGTTCAACAAGGGTCATAGTGTGTGTGACCCTTTCTAGTTCCTTTCAAATTTTCATGATAATTAGCTTGTATTCTCATGAATGGCTGACCACATTTCCATCATTTCTTTCGATGAGAGGTTTTAAGACACTGTTTAGGTCTGTGAGTATTCATATGGAATTTTATGTAAAGCATATATATATTTTTTGTGTGTTTGTGTGAGAGAGATAGAGTGTGTGTGTGTGTGTGTGTAAGCAAGGGACAATCCTCACCTTCATGTGTTCTAGGTGACTTTCAGGGAAGTGGTGTGAAGTTGATTAATTTCTAAATTTACTCAGTGCCGTATATTAACTTAAGGGTTATCTTATTTTGTCTTACAAAACATTTTTGATAAATTGCTACTTGTGTATAACTATAATTTACCATTACTGGTCTTGGTGAGGAGCATTTTAAACCTATGCCAGCATCAAGAAAGGCTGGATATGTGCTGTTAAGACAAAGTTTGACCCACATCTTCCCATAGAAACCCCTGTTGTAGTGGAGGCTATGGCTGCTGGACCAAACTACCTATTGGGCATTATGTGACTGGATTGTTGTCTTTACCAGTGTTTCTTACACGGCTAGTCATGCTGTTCTAATTTTGCATTGCTTTAAGTCTCATCATGGATACAGAAGCTGCACTGTGATTCACCAGCTTTGTGACTTGGCTTTTTCAGTCCAGTGTGAGTGAAAATGTGACTGACTACTGCTTAGTAAAACCAAAGAGCCACACAGAGCCATAGACCTCTTGTAATGTCCACGCCACACTCTGCCTCCCTTCTTGTGTCCACCCTCAGTCGTGTTCAGTATTTTGTTGGTGGCGAAGGCATCCTTTGCAAATTATTTTTCTTTTAAATATATAAGAAGTGTGAAAGATGTCTGAATCCATCGCAAAAATCCAGCAAGATTCACCAATAATTACACTAGGAGGTCATATATATATAAATATAAATACATAAGATATAGAATGATACAGCCAGGCTTTAGATGTCCCCCTCCCCCATATGTGTGTGTGCAATGTCATGGTGGTGTGACAACTGTCCCCTCGTCAGGCATGGTTTTGTATTTTCCTTCATGTAGGGAGTGATGCTTAGGTGACAGTGGCGAGGTGATTGGTGCCACCCCACCCAGGTAGAGTAAGATAATGACTGTAGTGTAGAGTAGATTCTCTAATGATCATTTTGTTCAGACATCTTTTGACATATTTGCAAATTTTATTGTTATGTCATTTTCAATAAAGATTTTCTTGTATTTTATTGAAATCATATTTTTACAGCACTGGGGGAGTTAAATTAGTCGGCAATGCTTTAGTTCCAACTGGACTTCTTCCTGAAGTATCATGCATGTGTGGACTTTTGGAGTTATGCCTAATCCTGAGGGCAGGCTGGTATGCCTTCCCATATGTTTGCCACATGTGGTGTCCCTGTAAGACAGGCAGACAGGAGTTAACCCTCACAGCGTCAGCGTCGTACATGTACTACACAGGCTGAGTCACCTTCCCAGCGTCGGCGTCGTACATATACGACGCGACAATTTACGACACACACCGTGACTCAGATGTCATTTTTGACACTTTTCATGACTTAAACCTGTTTTTTCAGCATTTCTGACATAATGGGAGAAAAAAAAAATTTGAAAAGTGCCGACGCTGGGGGGGGTCACGGGTGGGAAATGTTCCGACGCCATGGGGGTTAAGCAGGTTCAGCGATGCTGTAGTTGTATGCTGTGGCCAGCAACACACCTCTTTGGTCCCATATTTCAGCTGAGACAGGCAGCCTCTCCTGGTTCTGAGAGGTCAATCAGCTAGTCTGCATGACCATGAGCCAAGCAGCCACCACTATGTCAGGTGACTGCAAATACTCTCCTGCTACCCCTGGGGCTGTGGGGCTCATAAGCCCAACAAGCCTTCCCTTGTAGGGATTTGTGGTGGGTTGGGGGTTGGGAGAGTGATTTTAAACATCCATATATATGGCATTCAATACTTTTAAAGGTCTGGTCGGGGCAAGAGAGCACCCCTGCCCCAAACACACCCATCCCCTTTTCTTTGGGGACCACCAGGTTGGTGCAGAGGCAGCACAAGCTCATTGAGCTAGGCGGTTAACCTCCACCAGACTATGTCTGGGTGCCTGGAGCATCCTGAGCCTCTCAAAGGATTAGCAGCTATCCCATGTCAGATGAACTCAGGAGGTTGAGAGTGAGATTTGAGAGACAAGGGTACCTTGTAATGGAGAAATCAGTAGTGGGGATTGTACTTACTACTGGTCAGGCCAGAGCAACAGTGCTCATCGCAGGGGAGTAGCTGTAGTCATCTTTTGTTGGGGTTACTGGTTGATGAACATTTAATGCTGAAGAGGTTGAAGCACACCTTGGGCTTCATATCTTATTTCAGCGCATGTGTGAACTTGAGGAGAAAGGGATGTTCTATGCCTTGGAATCAAGCTATCAAAAAATCCTTCGAGCTGGTCAAACTGCATTGCCAAGAGGGGCTACATGCCAAATTACAGCCTTCTAGAGGCAATAGCAATGCCACACTAGACAAAAACGGCAAAGTGTCTGGAGTTTGTCAAAATCGCTCTCAAAAGGGTTTACGTTTTGAGCTCTAGCGACGAAACTACTGGGAGTAGGGAAATGTTATACATCATATTGGAAAGCACATTGGTAGGGCTAAATTATTTGTTAAATAAGTTTTTTGAAATTCTCAAAAAATGAGTGGGTTTCAAGGTTGGGAACTTAAAGTTTTTTTTTTCAGTCGTTTTTGTGCAAATTTATTAATTTTTTACCCTTTCGAGTCGGTTTTTGAGCACGGTCGCTTATTAAGATTAAATTAAAAAACGATTGATACCAAAAACATTTATGTAGCTCCAGAAATAAGGGAGTTGTGGTGATTCGCACCAAAGCGGTTGATTTTCCAAAATTCGCGGCTTAATGACAAGGGCACCGCAAAATCAAGAGTCCATTACTTGAGATGTCACTGTCTAGTATCATGATAGGTACTACATAGTTAGGAATTTCACATGCTTTAATTTTCATCACTTTAAACGATATGATTCATATTACTTTGAATACAAGTATATATTACTTAGTATACAGTATAGCCTTTGGTACCGCGGACGCATACAATACAGGTTTAGTAACTTCAGCGCGGGATTGGCGGAGCCCCTCCACTCGCCTCATTTGCCTGCCTCAGTCAGTCAGACAGTCGCCCCACAACGGGGCACGCTGGCAGGGCTGCCTAAATGTACGGCAATTAAGGTAAAGCTAACCTAGCTGAGTCAACTAGACCTCACAAGGCGCCTCCTCCCTCGCCCCTTGTCGAAACTCGGGGGTGGGTGTTAACACTTGGATTAACCATGCACTGTTGCCCCGCCGCGCCGTATAGGGTTAATATGCGCTTCCGTGGTGCAGTGGTCAGCACATCTGGCTACGAATCTATGGACACCTTTTTTCAGGACAGCACTGATTGCTTTTTTTTCTTCTTCCCTTCCATTGTGGAACGAGTAGTGGGTCTTTTTTTTCTTAACATTTGATATTGCCCTTTAGCTGCTGGAATTGTTATATATATAAAAAAAAAAAAAAAAAAATCAGCGCACAGGTATCGGTACAGTCAAAATTATGGTATTGGTACATCCCTAAAGGGGATGCCCACATAACAAATGGCTGAGGCATGCTGATCAATCCTTGGAGGGGCTTGGGATGGGAAGGGAGGATGCATGGAGGCTTACTCAGAGAGACCTTCAGGAGTGGAGGCAGCAGGTGAGTGAAATAATGCGGCTCCTGACGTATGCTTCCCATTAATTAGTTCTCAGTTAGCAGGGGCAGTGGGCTTTTTCTTTATATAGTTGTGCCCTCAAGCTACATCCTATGCTGTAAAAAAATATATATTATGGGTCATATTGATCAGAATATTTTGGACTTCTCACCTGTCTTCGTTAATTACCTGTTTTAATAAGATGAATTTTTCATGTCATGTCTCCATGATCAATGGCACCATTTTGAATACCATGAAATTCCGAGGCATTCCAGTCATATTCCATTATAGTCTATCGAATCTAACTTGAGCCTTTAGGCACGGCTCCCCTGAGCCGCACTCTTGCCACATCACCCCATCACTCTCCTCAGAGGAGCTTGCTATCTCTCTCTCTCTCTCTCTTATTTACATTATATATAATATATTTTGCTTGGCTGTCCAGGACGCGAGAGTGAGACCTACACGAGTCTTCCGTGGTGGCGGATGGGTGAATGGTACGGCCTGGCGCCTGTTGCCAAGGTCCCTCAGGCGGCACCGTCGCATGAGCCACGTTGCCAAGTGAAATGGAAGGTTTACAGAGTCGTCTTTCTCTCAAATCCCAAGCCATTCATAACACCATGCAGTCGTCTGATGAATATATATATATATATATATATATATATATATATATATATATATATATATATATATATATATATATATATATATATATATATTCCATAAATAGATAACATACAGACTAACAAAGAGACAGATCGCCATGCGCAGGTCACCGCTAGATGTGTAAACAATGGGGCGTTCTCCGGGCCAAGCCACAGGGCTCAAGTAAGATTCAATAGACTAAAGTTACATCACCATATACTGACTGACAGCATGACACTAACTGAAAAAATTGATGACAAGTGTTGCCATATGAGTGAGAGGTAAATTTTCATTAACTTTTCATAAAGCATCCAGTACATATGGTATGAAGTTGAGGAAATGCAACATATGTACCAAAAACTTCAGGTGTGAACTGTTCCATTATTCTAGTAAGAGGTTTAGTGATGCTGAAGCACACCTTTTAATAGCAGGAAAATTAAAAGCTCATTAAACTCATTCTACACATAAAGCAATATAAAAGCAACCAATACTTTAAATTTTTGTCTGCATAAACACACACAGTGCACAATTTGGTTCCATTCAGCTGCCTCAAAAATGTTTCCTGGCAGTCACACCACCACCCTGAGTGCAACACACAAACACTTCCAAGTTGCCCTCCGGAGGCTTTCTATGCCCAAGAGCACATGGGTTCACACCATCCCTTGCCAGATGCTTACCTGCAATGGTACATGCACTATTTACTTAACAATGAACACTGCAAATCAAATGTTCAAAGCAGAGAGGAAAACAACACGACTAAAAATGCTAAAGTAACAGGAAGTTACTTCAACATCCTCAGTCTTACACACAGCCATAGTGTGGAAATGCTGTGCGTCCTTTGACTGGGCCAAACAAATGCCCATTGCACCATTCTATGAATAAATAGATCACACCACAGTAAGTAGCAAAGGACAGTGCAAACCCAAGAGTTCCCAAATGTGAAAAGTTGATAAGTCAAGAAAAGAACTCTGTTAGTGCATTATGGAGTGACAGAGTGGTTGCCACCAAACAGCTGATGCAACCAAGAGGGAACATTTTGTGCCCCACATGGAACAATGCTAAAAAAAAAATCGGAAAACTACTAAGGATGGCTGCCCCAGTATCACTACTCAAAATGCATTTTTTAAACTTCAAATTCTTTGTTTTATATTTCCCTGCCCTCTCAGAACACAACCACATCTAATATTCTCATTTCTCATGGAAATATTAAATTTAATATAGAAAGAAAAAAATTGCATAAAACACTACTTTTAAAAATTTAAAGATCTTGCACATGAAGAAGCTTGATGCTAAGCTTATAAACACCGTTACTAATTTATAGGTCACCTGATTGAGAGAAGTGTAAGACTTTTCCTTTTATTCTAATCATAAAATGAGTGACAAGCTGGGGCCACAGAGGGTAACTCTTAGCAACCCCAAATGGCCTGGACCTGGCACTTGGCTATTGGGAATGATGGGTCCTGGGTAGCAAAACACAGAGTCAGAGTACTTGCTATTTTGTCTTATAAGTGTAATAAATATAATGCCTATGTTGGTGTGGCCAGACTGGTTACAAACTAATTAATTTGCTGCTTTGTACAGTGAATAAATTAATCCTGAACTTTAGAGGGACACACCTGACCACACACGGTGCATTATTTTGTCTTGGTGACCAATCTGTTTAGAGTACTGCAATGAAGACCCCATAGTGTGATGCACTAATACACCATACAAAAAATATAAACTATCTATGTATCACCTCCTCCAGTCCAAAAGACTTCAAAGAGACCAATCCATACCTATCCACTCTTAAGCTTAACACAACGAAGCTCTTTTCATGGACATACTTTAACATGAACATATCATAAAAACACATAGACCATCAAGATGAAATGCAGGTGCTTGAGAAACATTCCTACCAACTTCAAACTTAGAATCCTTCTCTATACTGCCTAGACTCAAATCTTGTGATGATGTTCTCCAGCTGTCTTCGGGCTTCACACTGAGGAAAGTTCTGCATGTCATAATAGTTGGGAGCCACTTTAATTAGCCAGTCAGCTGAAAAAAATAAAACAAAGATTATGAAAGTGCAAGGGGGAACTTGATAATTTTCTTAGAACTAAAGTCTTCTTTAAGAAAATAATGAGTATGCATGGTGCAGCACACAAAAAATATTTAAGTACTTATTGGCTGCCACCATGGTTGCTTTGAGTCTGGGAAACTTATCAAACAGTTAAAGGGCATCTTCAGCACTGGCTTGATGCTTATGTGGTACAGGTAAAGCTAATGTCACACTATCCACTGGTATCCCTGGGCTAGAGTCCAGGCCAGCCTTGCCAACTTAAAAGTGGTCAACCTGTAGAACTATATATCCAGTCCATGGATGATCCTGCCACCACCATCAAATCAACAATGAAGAGCCATTGACATCCTAGGGAGTGTGTATAATCATGTCCTGATAGGTGTCACAATCTCAAACATATTTTTTAAATATTTTTTCCATGACACTTGAATTAATGAGTTCCCTTAAATAAACTTCCAATGGACACTAAACTCAATACCTTCTTGCCACCCATGCTTAGTGTAATGGCACGGCATGCAAGGCAGCCAGCCCCTCTCCCTGCCACTATGCTAATCACAAAATGCTCTTGAGGTAGCCAAGCAGCTGTCTTTTTCCTGAGCAATGAGAAAAGCTTTCTATTTTTCACCCATGCATGTAGTCTGTCAAGTTTAGAGAGGTCACAGTGCATCATCGTCTAAGTTAAGGTAAATATCATATCTCCTAGGTGAGAGCTGTGTCACATGCTCCATGACTGTCTCTTGCCTTTGTAGAATAAATAGCCCTATTGAGTTAATTTTATGATTTTCAACTTTAGCCATGCAAGTCTAGTAAGTAGTATTTGTATTATATACTTAGACGTGAGTGATAGAGCTGAATATTGTACTATAATGAAATTACAGATCAAATTTGTAGAACCTACAGCAACTGCAATCTCTACTTTAGGTTCCTCCTGGGTCTCAATGCAGACACTAATGAACTCATGACTCACAGCACTTCATGTCGGTATGCCAGAGAACATGGTAAAACTTTATGTAAGTAGGGTGGCATGCACTAGCCAAGACCTAAGAGTACAGAGGCACAGCAGATGAGTCCATGGACACCAACTCCCCATGCACCCGACACCACACGCTGCTCTCCATCTTCGTGAATCCCTCACATAACCCATACGTTATGCTGATTTTTATAGTTTTGTGCATAGTTCACCCCACTGTGAGTTTTGCACATGTTTCAATGCAGATAATTGCACTGACAATTACACCTTATGACAATACAGTGACTGGTTTGTAGCTTCAAGTCCCCTTGTATATTATATTGCAGATGCGGATAACTGAACTTTTACTGTAATAAGATTTGATATAAATGTGGTAATCCAGAGACCTGTGTTCAAGTCCTGCCCACCAGTACAAGATGACAATTTTCATCTATTGCTGAAAGACTGACTACAACCCACATATCATCCTAATGAAGAACTATCACCCCAGACTTTAGCGAAACTCTCTCAGAAGAATCAAGTGGAACTCTAGGGGGGTAGAATGAGCCAAACATAAATGGTGCCACAATAAAGTACTTATCTGCACCATTAACAGGCCAAAGTCTATAGTGGACAGTATCTGTGGTAGCAATGAGGAAGGATATCTTGTAGTTTGTGTGACAATGACCTATTGCATAACTAGTTTGTTATACAGCCCACCCATACATAATTTGTTCCTAAATGTTGTTCTAAAATTATTTATTTGTAATCTAAAACTAATTTTCCCATGAGAAACAATGTAAAAGGAATTAATCCGTTCCTGACTCCCAGTAAACATCAACGAATCTAAAGAATGACCACTTCTTTTTAGAACACCGATCACCTCTAGATCACTGATCACAATGATAAGGATCTGAATTTGATCTGGATTCGCTCTGTGAAAATAGAATGCCTGAAGGCAAATAATCATATCAAGATTACAACAATGGCAGGGTAGGACTTGCGGATAATGTGACCGGCCGCATTTCTCCACTGGATCTGTTGCTCATTACCACTATTCTACATCTTTAGTGCCTACAAACACATTTCTGCAACTTAATCTCAGCTGAGCTGCTCCTCATACATTATGGGAGGCACTTTTGTGTGTGTGTGTGTGTGGGTGGGGGGCAAGCAAAGTGAGCATATCAGGGGATCCGCAAGAACAGCTGTTTATTAACAAGTCTTTTTGTTTGTTTATATTCACTTCTGAGCATACACAGTTCAGGGGAAGACACTCAGGGCGAGGATGCACAGAAACATGACACCGGTATCTCTGCTTTATCCATTTTTGTGTTTTACATTCTTTTGAAACTTCTCTCCTCATCCCTCTCTTCAAATTCAGAAAGTTTTCGCTTAATATTGTGTGTGTGTGTGTGTGTGTGTGTGTGTGTATGAGAGAGAAGGAGAGAGATTTTTGAGAACTGAAGTTTGACCTTCAAACAAGTTCAATCATGCAGTACAAGTCAGTGTTGCCACCTCTTCCATAGCACTTCCTGCAGACCTTGCCCACACAAGCATCCCGAAGTAGCCAAAACAGAGCAGGAAGCACAGTAATAAGTACCTGGAATCTGGCGGCCACTCAGAGAACTAACCTCCTACCACGAATTTAAGGTTAAGATTTGTTTTAATAAATGTGCTGATATCTCACCTCCTACTTCATCAACTGTTCTTCTGTTGTCATATATGCATTCTACTAACCTTTAAATTTCCTGGAAATCAATAGGAAATAGTGTAGAGATCAATACAACTGTGAAAATAACCATAAAATGTAAATGGGAACCCATGCTGTCAGAGGCAGCAAAGCCCATAGTTACCACAGGTATGCCTGGTTAGGTAGGTTAGGTTAGTTATTTTTTACGATAAGTACATGTGATAGGGGCTGCATAGTTGCTATTACTGGCAGCAGAGTGGGCTACAGTGGTGAGCAAAGTCTTGAAGCCAGCCGCAGATGCACAGGTTCCCACTCATACTTCATGGCTATTTTCACAGTTGTTTTAATCTCTACATTCTTACTGATTGTTTGTGAACCAAGATTTCATTAACTGGTGCATTTTTCGTTCAAAAAAATATGTTTGTGAGCCGATTTGTTTGAAAAGAGAGTGGTTCAACAACTGAGGTCTGTCTGTACATCTTTTCAATACAAACTAATACAAAACTTGGCAAGAGAGCGAAGAGAAGAAACCATTACATACGTTTGATGTCTGTGACAGTCCTGATGTAGTTCTTGGTGGTGAGGACGAACTCGTTGTACAGGACCCACTCTGGCTTGTGGTCTAGGCAAGTGGAAGGGTGGAGCTGCACCACTTGGTTGTCCTTGATGGTCATATAATGGCCTGTACGTTCCAAGTGAGCAACCTGGAAGGGCAACATTCTCAGAGTCCATGTCTCAAGCCTTAAATGGGCAAACAAGTCATAGTTTGCAATGAATGTTTTATGTGGCAAGAATTTTTTCAAATTTTACCAACATAGGAAGTCATTCTATAAATAACTTACTCAAAATATACCCAAGTTATTTGTAAGCCTGATGGACTGAGATGTCTGAAACTTCTTTGAGAACTATAGCCTTCCTTACCTGCATGAAGAACCCTGAAACAAGGGCTTTGCGGATGTTCATATAGTAGTCCCGAGAGTTGAAATCTGTGGAAGTACGCTTAAGGCTAAACCTGTCCATGATGCGCGACAGCTGCTGTCGTACATTGTCTGCAGACTTGAGTGAGCGATAGTTGACAAAGTTGTCGTAGCACCACTGGACATCCTCCATATCTACCAAAGTACAAAGGATCATAGGGGAAAAAAAAAGTGAGATTAGTATGGGTCCAAAACTGGAGTGAGGAGGAAGTGAAATCAATAAGAGAGGACATGAAGATCTTGGCCAACAACTCCATTTCTTCACTGGATGACTTGAACAAGTTGTACTTATTCTATCTATAAAGTATGTTTCCACTCTAAGCTCATAATGCCCAAACAAGACAAGAGGCAGCCAAACACTCACTCTGTTTGAAGGCGTGGTAGACGTTCAGCAGCGTGAGGTGGTCCCCATCAATGTGCGCAAATCTCATCTTGGCCTCGTCTGCAGCCTTCTTAGCCTCATTAGGGCGCACAAAGCACTGCGGTACTGTAGCGAGAATGGGGAAACCGACCCGGCCCCACCACAGCCGCGCATGACGGCGGGAGAGGGAGGGTACGGCCCGAACATTAAGCCTCACCCTCCTCACAGGGCGAAGGGCACTGGCCCTCCTGGCTTGCTCAACACTTTACTTCAGCCACCTAAGGGGAGCTACACCAGATTAGAACCACAGCCTCCAACCTTCCCACCACAGTCAAGCCTACTGGGCCATCAGTCTCCACGAAGAAAATAATAACGAGCAAAAAGGTGCCACCACTCGATGGGACTCTTGACATCTTAAGACACCGACTGGTTTCAAAGTTAACATCTCTACCTGGGAGGAGCGGTGGAAGGATGTGGTTCTAACATAGCGCTGCTCAGTGTAATGACACCCGCCTGATGGGGGTGTTGGTGTTACAAAGTGTACAGCTGATCCAGGAATTGTGAATCTGATATAAAGACTCTCCATTCAAAAGAATTAATTATTGTCCTCTTTGACACTACTCAGTATTACATAAGCTCAACATATGAAAGTTGTAAATCTGCTTAAAACTCATGAATTCAGATACCATTTAGGAGGATGAGAAAGCCTACATTGACAATATAACACATTGACAGCTCCAGCTACAAAGAAAAAGATTTATTACCTTCCTTAACTAACCTGAGAGCATAGCAGTGATGGACAAGATTTCATTGGAGCAATTGAAGTCACAAGAGGCAATCACCATCTTTGCCAGCTGAGGGTCAAGTGGAAACTCTGCCATGATTGCTCCAAGCTCTGTTAGGTTACCTGCAGAAGTGTGTGTTACCTTGAAATTTTACCAATTTAAGTATACATGGGGAAGTTTCACATATATCTCCAACAAATATAATCAGTTATATACCATGATATTACTGACATGCAACAATGTGGATAAATAGAATAAAAATGTGGTTTGTGAGCAGTACCATCATCATCAAGAGCTGCTAGGTAGTTGAGGAGCTCTAGGGCTCTCATGAGGGTCTCTGGAGCAGGAGGGTCCATGAAATCAAAGTGAACCAAGTCATCAATGCCCAACTTCTTGAGCTGCAGCACTACAGAGCCAAGATTGGATCGGAGGATCTCAGGGTAGGTGTTGTCCTGTGAACAGCAACAAACATAACTGAGGCTCCTATTCTCCCCGTAATGTTAATAACTGCAAAAACTAATATCATCACCATTTTCCTATATTAAAAAAAATAGGAAAGGCACAATTAGACAGAAGAATGGTGACAGTAAATCATTTGCACACAAGCAATTCTTTATACAAGTAAAGAATCAACAAAAAATATTCATGTCTACTGGTTGCCAATACCTGCATCTCATTCTTGAAAGCCTTTTCTGTGTAGAGGCGGAAACACTTGCCAGGCCTCGTTCTCCCTGCACGACCAGCTCGCTGCTGGGCTGATGCCTTACTGATGGGCGACACCAACAAGGACTCCACACGAATACGAGGATTATACACCTGTTGATAAAACCACATGTTCTATCACCATTGTTCATAAATGATACCTCAATAGAGCTAAGGTTAACATACCACTGAAACAAGCCTAAATATCTTAACAAAAATGAAAATAAGTTATCATGAATTATATAGCATAGCTATTATTTTATTCCAACTTACAAAAACACAGCTTCTGTGGAGAGATGTTACAACTAACCTTCTGTTTAGCAAAGCCTGGGTCAATCACAAAGACAACTCCATCAATAGTGAGGGAGGTCTCAGCAATGTTTGTAGACACCACAACTTTCCGTCCAATGGCTCCATTTAGCTTGTTGGGTGGTGGAGCTTCAAAGATGCGCTGCTGGAGATTGGGGGGTAGTGTGGAATATAAAGGAATGCATTTGAGGTCCCCAACATCAGGACCCAAAGCATCCACCTCCCTCTTGATGCGCTTACATGCCTCCTCAATTTCCTCTTGACCCGTCAGGAAGAGCAGTACATCGCCTTGTATCTCCTCACATATGTGTATCTGAAGAATGAACATGAAAAATCAATCAGGATATGGTACGAGAGGGCAGAAAACACTTAAGGTAGAGAAAGACAGTCACTCAGCAGAAGGAACAAGGAGTAAGAGGCATTCAGGTTCAGTACAGTGAAATGCTTGTCACTTGCAGAAATGGCAAGTGTTTCTTTAGTATTTTTGATATAGTAGATACTAAAAAGAGGACTGGAGTATGCAACAATTAGAATGTGTGCAGCTTCAGATAAAAACAAGCGACCCTATTCAGTAAACTCTTAAAAGACTACCCACATGCTGTCCAGAAGACCACCCATCAACCCAGACTCTAGAAGAAACCGTCCAGTGAATCAAGAATGAGTTCCGGGGGGCAGCATGAGCCAAGCATATCTGGCGCCACTATAAAAAATTGCCTGTGCCACGACGGGCATGAGCTGACCATCTTGCCCCTGAAGAAAGCCTACCGGTGCTAAGGCAGGAATAAAATAAAAAAATAAATAAATAAAAAGCACAGATGAACAAGGATCAGTTTAAATGTGTTTCTGGCTTCCTTGTCTTACCTGTATGACAGTCCTGATGGCAGCTTCTAAGTAATCCCTCTCTGGTTCTGGAGTGTAATAGATTTCAACAGGGTGAGTGCGGCCAGGAACATTGAGCAGTGGAGCCTTGTCAAAGTAGTGCTGAAACTTGCCAGCATCCAGGGTGGCTGACATCACCACCAGCTTCAAGTCATTTCTCTGTTTCAACACCTCTTTCAGCACCCCCATCAGGATATCTGTAGCTAATGTCCGCTCGTGAGCCTCATCCAGTAAGATGACCTATGGATAAAGGACAGTTTGGAATGAAGGTTCAAAGGTGATGCAGACACAGGCACTGCATACAACAAGGTCCTGGGGAAGCTCACCTGGTAGTTCTCCAGCATAGGGTCACTCATGGCTTCACGCAGCAACATACCATCTGTCATGTACTTGAGCACTGTTTTGGAGGAGGAGCAATCCTCAAAACGGATGGAGTAACCCACCTCCTGACCAAGTGCTACATCCAATTCCTGCAGAAGAAAAAAAAAGTTTTAGGAGTACCTTTACAAATTCAAACAAGCTCTATCACTGTACCAGCAAAATTAAGAAGCCACATCAACCTGCAGCAATTAACCCGTAAACGACAGCCACTGTTTATTCAAGTAAACTCGCAATGGTCCACTCAGCCAACCATCATTTATTAAATCAGACTCCTGCGTGCTATGTTTTGAATGTTTTACATGAATTTCACATCTTCCATGATTTGTCCTGTTGCATGGCATCATATCTGACCCTCATGGATGTGAAATAATGTCATTAGTCATAACTGAGCCACTACGAAAGCTACACCAAGCATTACCCCCCAACCTACATGCTTAACCTCCTACAACTGCCTCATGATCATCTAGGCAGCTTCCCATTATCCATCTCTATGGTTTCCACCTGAAAGCACCAACAGTACAGCATGCTTTGGTAAATGTATGCTGCCTAGTATTTACATCAGACAATTTTAGTGTCACACCATTAATGAAAACCCAGAGCTAATGCTCTGTGCAATTTACACCATGTTAAATTGTTGACCCGGTAGCAGTGACGGGCCAAATTTGTTGTTTTACTGTGTAGCAGCGACGGGCTAAATTTGTTGCTTTACCATGTAGCAGCGACGGGGCAAATTTGTGCCATGATATAAACCCCTAAAAATAGATGATGCATAAACTGATCACAAATGATTTGACATATATTTTGAAATGGTTTTGTGGGTGATTTTTTCTCATTTTTCTCACTTAAAGGGACCATTAAGAAACACAATCCCCGCTGCTACCAGGTTAAATTGTAGGGATGAAAGTGGTGAGGGATGGAAAAAGAAAAGGAAATTCATGGTGGACAGAAGAGATAAGGAGAATAGTAAAAGAGAAAAGGGAACTTTTTAAGAAAACTCAAGAAGGAAATGTGGCTGAGCAAGTAAAAAGGGAAAGGAAAAAGAAGTATGGAGAATGCAAAATGAAATTAAAACAAGCAATAAAAGAAAGTAAGAAGAGAGTTGATGAAGACTTTGGAAAAAGACTACAGTCAGTAAAAAATATTAAGGAAACAGAAAATCATATTGGAAAGAAGTAAAGAATGAAAGAAATGCAGAAAATATCTCCCCAAGTAAAATAAATTAAGTTATGGATGAAAAATGAAAGATGTTGAAAGACAGGGAAGCTGTGAAAGAGAGATGGAGAGAATAATTTCAAAAACTTAATGAATTGTGAAGATGGAGGTCCAGCAGTTGTAACAGCAGAAATTTTGAGTGGAGGTAGAGGAGGAGTATATAAAGAAGAAAGTATAACATATGAAAAAGTAAATCAAGCAATAAAAAGATTAAAAAATGAAAAGGCAGCAGGAACTGATGGAATTACAGCAGAAATGTTAAAGTGTGGAGATGTAGTTACTAAATGGATGGTTAAGATATGTGGAGTGGCATGGGAAGGGGGGGGTGCCAGCAGACTGGACAAAAGCCATCATGAATTTAGAAAAAGCTTATGACTGAGTCGACTGGCTGGCATTGTGGGACGTTTTAAAGATATATGGTGTGGGAGGAAAACTGTTTAATGCAATAAAGTCTTTCTATGAGGATGCATAGACATGTGTCAAAATTAGTGGAGAAACAAGTGAACATTTTGAGATAAAAGTGGGCTTGAGGCAGGGGTGTGTCATGTCACCATGGTTGCTCAATATTTATATGGATGGTGTTATGAGGGAAATGAAAGTCAAAGTTGGGGAAGTTGGAGTAAAAATGTACGCTGAGGGAAGGAAGTGGGTGCTGAATTCAATCTTATTTGCAGAAAATGAAAGTGACTTACAAAATGTGGTCAGTGTTTTTGATAGTGTATGTAATAGGAGAAAGCTGGAAGTAAATGTCAATAAAAGTAAAGTGATGCTTTATGAGTGGAGTAGAAATGAGGTTGTGAATTTTATATGCCCATATAGTGGGACTTGAATGTGAAAAAGAATGCAAAATAATTTTGAATGGTGAAGAAATAGAGGAGGTAAAATGAGTTTAAGTACCTTGGTTCAGTTATGTGTAGGCATGGTGGTACAGAAGGAGAGACAAGAGAAAGGGCATTGCAAGGAAGAAAGGTGGTAGGGTCTTTGGGACGTATCATGAATGGCAGAAGTGTGAGCATGGAGGTAGAGGGATTTGAGAAATACAGTAATAGTACCAACCCTCACATATGCAAGCGAAACATGGGCCTGGAATGAAAGTCAGAGGTCTAGAGTGCTGGCAGTGGAAATGAGTTATTTGAGGAGTGCATATGGTGTGAGTAGAATGGATGGAATGAGTAATGAAAGTGTGTATGAGGATTTTGGAATATGTCATGTGGGTGAAGGAAAGAAGTGAAGCGACAGACTTTAAAATGGTTTGGCCACATGGAGCGAATGGAGGAGAGCAAGATGACCAGGAGGGTGTATATGAGTGGGATAGAGGGAGGGAATGTTAGAGGACGACCTCCTGTGAAATGGAGGGATAGGGTGCAAGAGTATGTCAGGGAGAGGGGTGAAAGATCCTTGAGAAACTTTGAGCAAGCAAGGAGGGAGTGTCTGGATAGAGAGAAATGGAAACTCTTCTGCCGTGGCCATCCCCTGGCGGGAGCTCCTAGGAGCAGGCGTCAAAGATGAATGAATGAATGAATGAATGAAAGAATAAATTGTACCTAAGATAATCAACAAGGCCAAAAAGTTATATTTTAAAGTCATCATGGAAGATTCTCCATAACCACAAAGAAGAAAGCCAGCACCTCCCCTGCCTCACCTCAGCCACACGCTGGGCCACAGACATGGCTGCCACTCGCCTGGGTTGAGTGCAAGCAACAGCTTTCTTGCCTTTGGAGCGGGCAAACTCGACACACCACTGTGGCATCTGTGTAGTCTTGCCTGAACCTGTTTCGCCCACCAACACTATGGTTTGGTGGCGATCCAGCAAGTCAAAAAACTTTGTTCTGTACTCCCATACAGGAAGCCCAATTCTTTTCCTGTTAAAATAATTCACACATTAGATTATCTTACAAAAGTGTCTCAATTGCATTTTTCTCACAAAATTCACATCTATTCATAGGAGTAATAATTCTGTATAATCAACAACTCTGCTGTGAGAATATGAAGCAGTGATGATTTATAAATAAGTGAATGCATCTCCATTACCAAAGTACCGAACTGACACTTCAAACTGTTGCAGAACAACTTTACACAAAAGCTTTAAATTCTAATCAGATAATAAATAAATGTTATCCTTTACGATAGAAAGCCAACCTTTCACTCACCTATACAGCTCGTAGTATCTTGGGGTGTAGGGCAGGTTTGTGAAGGGGTTGAGCGACATGGCCACAGCCCCTCGCTGCTGATGAAGGCTGTTGCCCATCATACCCAGACCACCACCCATGCCGCCCCCACCCATACCACCCCCGCCCATGCCGCCCCCGCCCATGCCGCCCCCGCCCATGTTGCCCCCACCCATGTTACCCCCACCCATGTTACCCCCACTCATGTTACCCCCACCCATGTTACCCCCACCCATGTTACCCCCACTCATGTTGCCCCCACCCATGTTACCCCCACCCATGTTACCCCCACCCATGCCACCCCCACCACTACCAATGCTGCCTTGGTATGTGTCTGATCGCTGGTAGTCACTGTAATTCATGCGGCCTGAATTGTAGCTGTAATTGCTGGAGCCGCTGAGGTAGCTGCTCTCTCGGTCCATGTCACGGTCATTGTCAGGCATATATCTGGGGAGAGAGTTTCAAAGATAATATTTGTCTACCTATTTATCAAAAAATAAGAAAAGGCAGTAGAATATACATGACATTGCAATTTATTAACTCCATAAAAGTCATCACCATTTTGCTTCCTGCATAAGCAGCCATGGGGTATCGCTGAAACGACTTTGTCGAACCAGCAACTACTCTGTGAAACTGAATCTAGGTCTGTTTCCAGCTTAGTTCGTTAATGCCAACTCCAGCTTATGGGCATGTGGCACGACTCCCGGATGTCGATCCTGCTCACAAGGATGTTTCTGTACCAGACAACCCAGAATTAAGGAGACCAAGGGGACACGGGTCCATAGAACTCATGGCTGGGGCAAGTTAGCCAATCCTGCCGGGAAGGACTTGGGATGGATATGGAAGTTGTGTGGGAGTTTGCCTGGGAAGACCGTCAGGAGTGGAGGCAGCAAGTGAGTGAAGCGATGCGGCCTGGGCATATGCTCCTCATTAGTTGTGTTAGTAATCAGAATTGCATGAGGGTATATTCCGTTACAGTTTACATGGAGTATTAAAGATTAACCAGCCAAAGCAGTGACCAGGCAGCAGTAACTCACATAGCACCAGCTCCATAGATTACTTCTGCTGCAGAGATTGATGCAAAACTATTGTTATTAAAAAAAACAGCTGATGTGGAGCAAGAGGTTATGTAAATACAACTTTTTATATCTTTAAAAATAATTATGGTTTATAATAACCATCCTCATAGCATCTGAAGTAATAAACACAGAAGATACCATGTAGTTGAGATTAATAAATAGTATATATCAGCAGCAGTAGCCATTAATTGTTTACTAAAGGTGAAAGGCCTTGCCCAATGCCCTTCACCTTCCCAGGAAATGCTCTAATTTCAGTTCTATCTGTTTTTTGTTGCTCCTGACTTCTACAATTTCTGGGTTGCCAATCTGTAAATTTTTCTGTCCATCTGCTATCCATTGTATGTGTAGGTATGTGACGTGTGCTGGACCCCCAAGTTATCATTCAATAAATCAGTCAATATGGGCATACACTGGAGGTCACGTTACCTCACCCACCCAAGATGCCAAACCCAGGGGTTCCTTCGGGCAGGTCTCCATGTAGGTTCACTTCCCATTATGGTAGGGTCTATCAACTTGTTCAAGCCAGAAACTCTGAGGGTGTCCCCTTAGCCTCCTCAACTCAGGATTGTCTCTTAAAGAAACAAGCCAGACAGCAGGGTCAACTTTTTGGTAGCGTGCTACATGCCAGTGTAGCCAGAGTTGCTGTTCACAGACTATGCAGGTAATAGGACTTGACAGCCTCATGGAGTAATCGACAACATCCTATGATTCTACAAAGGCACTTATTACCAAATGCATCCATCCAGCTCTCCAGTCACTATTCAGTGTCCATGTCTCCCAGCCATAGAGTTGGCAATGGACATCATCAGGCCATGGAGGCAACAGAAGCTCAACACTCCTTATCTCTTGTGCAATGTCCTGTCACCTGCCCAGTGTTGACATACAGCAGAGCTCCTATAGTGCGGTGCTCAGTGTGTCACAGAACCACCGAAAGGAAGATCCAATACAGGTGCCACGCCAGTTGCTACCCTGTGTGCCTTCACCATAGCAAACCTCTATATGTGGACTGTACAAGATATCACAGGTACGAACTTGGCAATCAATCACTTAAATGTTCATTTACAACATTGAAAAAAAAATTTTTTAAATCCATTGCCAATATATATAAACATCTTATGTTTCACAATAAAAATCACCTTTAAAGTGAGCAAAAAGAGAGAAAAAGAAAAAAGAAAGACTGTGGCATAGGCAAAAAACAGATGAGGCAAGAAGAGCATACCAGGAGGCAAGAAACAAAGAAAATCGGCTTGTGATAAAACGGAAATGAGAATACTATCGGAATAAGGTTGTGGAGGCAGGGCCTAACATCAATAAATTATATAAGGTGCTTGACAGTTTTACTGTAAACAGAAAGGTTAACAAGTTTCCGGATGGTTTCTCGGATGAAGTGCTGGCAAATAAGTTTTTAGACTTTTTTGACAAGAAAATTGAGTTATCATGAACTTTAGAGGTTACCATGGATCCGCTGTGGAAACTCCAGTCCCTGAAATAAAGTTAACAAGCTTTCAACAAAAGGATGTGGCTGTAGTGAAAACTATCATACACAAGGTGAAACTGATGTACTGTGATAACGATCCCTTGCCGATACGTGACATCATTAAGAGTGAAAACTTTAGTGATTTCTTAAATATTATGACTGTGATGGTTAACATTAGTATCAAAAACAAGACTTTCCCTAAAAGTGAGAAAGCGGCGATCGTGAAACCTATCATTCAAGGTAAACTGGACCCACAGTATTTAAGTTCCTTAAGACCAGTATCCAACTTGACGTTTCTATCTAAGATGCTTGAAAATGTGATCTTAAATCAGCTAATAAAGCATTTGCTAGTGGTGCAGGCTTTACCGGATAATCAATCTGCCTACAACTCAAATGAAACTACTCTTTGTTTGGTGGTAAACAGTTTGCTTGTGCTTATGGATGAAGGGAAGTGTAGTGTTCTGATTTTGTTAGACTTGAGTGCTGCGTTTGACATGGTGGAGCACAGTCTATTGCTTCAGGATTGTAAGAATATTAGAATTGAGGGTGGTGCACTGGATTATCTGAGGAGTTACCTTGAGAACAGAACTTACTGTATGCAAATAAGAAAATCGTTCTCTACTCAAACTTTTGCAAAGAGGAGTCCCCCAGGGAAGTGTACTGGGTCCAATTTTATTCTGTTTATACTATCGGTCTTTCACATTTGCTAAGGCATGAAGTTGACTTTAAACTGTATGCTGATGATACACAGTTCTATTTGTTGCCGAGTGATGTGGAAAACACTGAAGATAAGCTGAGCAGAATTATGTATGATGTTGGGAAATGGATAAATTCTAAGCAACTGAAGTTGAATGAGGATAAAACTGAATGCTTGATTGTCAGGAAGAACAAGGATCTCAGGAGGCTAGATATTTCCACTCTTCGGATAAAAGATGACACTATGACTGTAAAAAAGTCAGTCAAAGATTTAGGTGTGATACTTGACTGCACTCTATCATTCAGAGAACAGATCAATCAGGTGGTGAGAATGGCAGGCTACCATCTGAGAAATATTGCATTTGTCAAGAAATACCTGGATGATAAGACTATGAAGATGCTTATATATAATCATGTAACTAGTAAGCTGGATTATTGTAACTCACTTTATTATGGTCTTCCTAAATATCTGCTGAAGAAACTACAACTTGTTATGAACAGAGCTGCAAGGCTAATAAAGGGTCTGCTCCCCCGTGAGAGAATAACACCTGCACTTATAGATGTGCATTGGCTACCCATTAAGGCACGAATAGTCTACAAAACATGTCTTGACTTATCAAGCAACGCGACTTGGTAAACCTGGATATTTGAGAAATATACTACAGGATTTTTATTTGGACACAACCATGTCAGTGAGACACAGTACAGAACGGTATAGACTCTATGAGCCCAGGGTCAACCTGGAACTGGGTTTCAGAGCAGTTGAGAAGAGTGCCCCGCGGCTCTATAATGAGTTACCCAGGGATGTTAAGAACAGTGACAGTCTGGCAATCTTCAGGAAAGCGCTGAAGACTCACTTATTCGCTAAATCCTACGACTTAACAAATATGAGGATTGAGGACAACTTTAAGTGCTAATAATACTGTTATGATGATAGCGGCCCTGTGGAGCGCTGCTACGGTGGAGGACCGGGGCCTGAAACCTCATCAATGGTAAACGGTAAATTTATTGTTCATTAACAGGGGTAAATATATTTGAAAAAAGTTCAAACATAATTTTTTGAATCGACATTAATGATTTCTGATCATCTAAATAGGTCATACAGACAGCGGCAAGTTTTTCTTTTTGTATTTATTGTATAAATATCCTAAAAATATACCTCTTTACAGGCACTCTCCCTGACAGTTCCAGGTGTTACCAGGGGCTCGTCCCGCGCTGCATATTTCTGCCGCCCACACCGGATGCCGAATAAATTTAAGAAGGCCTTAATAAATAATTGATGTGCGAGGCGGAGGCGTCTGCCCGTGCCAACAAGAGCCACTCGGAATTATTATGGCGATCGCCGAGCACCTGACCCCAGGCCGCCAGGCCCCGCTGCACGGCACCCACAGCCGCCACGCCCGACACGCGGCCCCTTGGCCCCTAGGTGCAGCAGACATGTTCGGGGCCCTGGTGACCCGTAATGGCGCCTGTGTGCAGGGAGGGCCTAAATAAACACTCCTGGCGGTGGTGAGCCCGCCGCCCCTCCCGCCCCGTGCTCCCCGCCGCCACTCCCCCCGCGGCCGCCTCCCACCTTTTCCTCAGCGCCGATGGGTTGATATCTATTTTCCGCTTGGACATGTTTGGCCGGGGCTCGTCGCACACACGTGGCGGCAGAGTAAAGCAGAAATGATGGCCTCCTCGCCGATGCTTCCTCCTCTTCCTCCTCTTCTGCCCACCAGCCAGCCGCCGCAAGGGAAGTTTGAGCCGGGACGTTGGTTCTTATCCACTTACCTGCTGGAACGTTTTAATAACGATATAATTATATATTCGGTATTCATATTATTTCCACTTGATGATTGGAGTTTTAGAGACGTTTATTTTATACCAGCATAATGAAAAATGCGAGTGAAATAGGTGATATGCATATTGAGGTGGTATAATGCAAACTAAATAAAGGATTTGTCGATGACCGAATGGGACAAATACGCCATAATAAAATGGAATATCATAAAATATTTGTTCTGCCTGAGTTATTTGCTATTCACAAATACTGCTACACCTCGAGGGCATTTTCCATTGTTCTCGAGAACTGTCAGTGGTGGCATTTATCCATCGGATGATATTATAAGAAAATTCCTGCTGGAACCATTACAATAATTAGTGATGACTCTTCTATGTGCATGAGACTAATCAATAACTTCTCAGTACATTAACCCGGGAACTCAAACCTTCAGTTTTTGTCACACAAACACAAACCTGGTGTGTAGCTAACCCCATTTTCGGATCGAGAAAAAACACGTTTCCTTTCAAACAATTTTATTTTTGAAAAATTCCACAGAAATTAGCCTCCTTCCTCTTCATTTTGGTTGTTAAAGTTACTTAACTCACTAAATTCTTCTGGTCTAAAAAAAAATAAAGGAAAAATACTGAAATTTCAAATGTTTTCCCAAAAATTCAAGATAAAAATTCAAATTAAATAAAAAAAATTTCTTTAAAGAAACAGGCTTCCTGCCATGGCGAAATGGGTCCTCTTGCCATCCCCTCATCAGCCCTCAGCTCTCTGGCACCACATCTCACTGTAATATGGAGATACAAATATGGGTCAAAATTTAGCACAGTAAAATGACAATATTTTGAGTTTATGTTTTTTTATCACTCGTTACTCCTCTGAATACTTATTAATTGATGTTCAGAGTATGTATTAAAGATGTGTGATGATATATATATATATATATATTTATATATATATATATATATATATATATATATATATATATATATATATATATATATATATATATATATATATATATATATATATATATATATATATATATATATATATATTATTACTGCAACCAGACTATCTCTGTTGCTAACTACTGAATTATCAATTATTGTACCTGTTGCTCCCTGAGCTAGCTTCGGCTAAGGCTTTAGGCTTATCAAATAGCCTTGGGCTATTTCAGAGGCATTGTCGAAACCTCCACAAAGTGTGAGAGTGAGTCTCATCTCAAAGGCCAAAGTGTACTCATCTCCTGAGGGTTCGGCTAGCAGCAACAACAACTCTCACGTCATCAGCCGAGTCAGTGAGTCAGTAACCACTTACAAAGTGACCAGTGAACTATAGGAGGTGAACAATACTATTTTTCTCATATCTCATCATTTCTGTGTCCATCTTATCTTTTCATTCATCCATTCATCAGTGATTATCATCCATTTATTCATTGGTGGTGGTTATTATTATCTATTATTATTGTGTGTCATTGTGTGGGTTTCTTGTTTTCTTTTTCTCATTGTTATCTGTCATTTTGTCTTTGGTTTAATCTTCGTTTTGGTATACTATTTTGTGCTTAATGACCTTCACACCATTTACTTGATTTAAACGACCATAAGGTCTTAAGAGCAAGTAACGTAATTACTCTCACTTGCTACAGGTGTTGTTAATATTGTTGTTTCTTACTTATACATTAAATTTATGTTAAGGACTATCTTCGTATTTTCATAACCTCATTTAATGTTCGGGTAACCAGTTTCTTAAATTATCACCCTAGACAAAACTACTGTCGCTCGTAACATTATTGGGGGCCTGTCCGGGATGATATGCAGTGGATTATTATAACTAATTCATTGTTATTTTCCACCACTTCATCTTCGCTAATCATTTATTGTTTCATGTATGTTCGTTCACCCCTAGTATCACTCCTATTACTTTTGTAATCACTGTGTCACTGTGTTTGTTGGTGCTGTTTCATGTGCAACGTGATTGAGTGTAGGGATTGACTGTGCCTTTAATAACTAACCACGCAAAGGCCTAGCGTGGAGACTTTATCAGTTCCTCATACTCTTAATTACGTTTTGCTCTGTTCGAATCTTTCCTGTGAGACACTTTCTCCCCATAGCCTACGAGACTCATTTTCTTTAGGAACCACTGACGTTCCGAATCAATTCAATACTTCACTCGACTCATAACGTGACCAGCTCAAACTCATACTAGTACTTAATGCCAGATCCTGTTTGCAGATGTGGGTATTGCATTCTATGGTCATTCTCCACTGGCTCGTTATCTTCGTCGAAGTGTTATCTCTTCAGGGGTCGCTCCCCTATCAATTAATCTCATGCCAGGATTGTGAACTAGTTAATAGTTCAGGAGATTACTGTGTCACATTCCAAGCATCACTTTTAACCATTAGTGGTTACTAACAACTTTCGTACAACCGTTAAATCGACTTGTACATCAATCAAAATGGTGTTCAACGTAGAAGAGTTTGTCGGTAATCCCTCTGTGGAGGAACTTAAAACAGCAACTGTAACTGTGGAACAACTTAAATATATTGCTACAAACTATAATATTCCCTTCACTAGTCAAACAAGAAAACCCGAGTTGATGTCCCTAATTCTAGCTCATCTGGGTGACCCTGAGGAGGAGGCTGACCACCTCATGGAAAGTCCTACCTCTTTGGGTTCTGCAAACCCCGCAATCGCCCTAGAGATAGAGAGGGTGAAAATGCAGGCACTCCAGATGAAACTAGAATATGAAAAAGAAGCAAGAGCACTTGAACACGAACGAAATGAAGAAAGTAAAACACGTGAAAGGGAAGAGAAAGCACTTGAACGCGTACGAGATGAAGAAAGTAAAGCACGTGAAAGGGAAGAGAAAGCACGTGAACGTGAACATCAACTCAGCGTGCTTCAGCTGCAGTCCTCAGACGGGGGGACTCGAACCCCTAATAGGTTGCAGATAACCAAATTTCTTCCTCTTATGCCTCAATTCTCGGATTACGATCCAGAAGCATTCTTTCGGGAATTCGAATCCTCTGCCATTCACTTCGATCTACCTAAGGAGGACTGGACATGGCTATAGTAAAGCCCAAACTCAACGGTAAGGCCTTGGCAGTCCTAGACAATATCGAAGACAACTCAGATTACGAGGTAGTAAAAAGCGCTATTTTAGCAGCTTATGCAGTCACCACAGAGAGATATCGACAAACCTTCCGCAACATGAACAAGACATCTGGTCAAACATACTTGGAGTTTGCATCAGAGAAACTCCGAGCTTTGAGACACTGGCTTAAGTCGGCAGCTGTAACCACATATGACGATCTGGTAAACCTTGTAGCTCTAGAGGAATTCAAAAGGAAGATACCATACTCAATCATGTTGCACATCACTGATAAGGATGAGACTGAACTCTTAAAAGCCGCCAAATTGGCGGATGTCTTTTCACTAATACATCGCTCTATGCCCTCAGGAGACAAGAAACTTCAGCCTGTGGGTAAGTCAGGTGCAAGCTATAGCAAGGATGTAAAACCCGCAGAGAGTAGTGGTAGTGCCAAGTCTTTTCTCTCTTGCAGTTTTTGTAAAAAGGTGGGCCATCTCATAAAGAATTGTCCTGATCCTAGGTGTAAAGTAGCAAAGACCTCTACATTCTCTAAACCAGTCGCCTCTCTCAACACTCCTTCAGTACTTCCTCCCACTGACCCTTTTCAACCCTTCAGGTCTCAAGGTACTGTGGCTCTCAACACGGACTCTGAAGGGCACCCTCTCCAGATTATGCGGGATACTGCCTCTGCCCAATGTATCATTTTAAAATCCGCTCTTCCAGGGATTGAGCAGCAGTACACGGGGGAGAAGGTACTCCTTAAAGATTTTCATCAAACCTTTCCCATACCTCTGGCTAGGGTGCACTTAAACTGTCCGTTGGTTGTGGGAGCAGTTACCATTGCTGTCAGTGAGGATAATTCTCTTCCTATCCCTAATGCTAATTTCCTGTTGGCTAATGATCTGGCTGGGGGACTAGTCGTTCCACCTATCATAACTAATGTCTCCCCATTGCATTACAACCCTACAGCTGACATGGAAAAGGAGCAGCCTAACATTTTTCCTGAATGTGCAGTCACTCGAGCACAGTCTGTTGCCGCTGCTCCAGAGCCACCTCAGCCCTTACCAACCACCCTCCATCCTACGCCTCACGTTGGGGTTGGTAAGGTATTCACTGACCACTTACTTGCTGAGGCTCAAAAAGACGATACCACCCTGTCTCGATTTCATACCCAAGCTATACCTAAAGACCAGATCACTTCCTCACCTTCTTTCTATTACCAGGATAAAATTCTTATGAGATTGTATAAACCACCTCAACTTTTAGATGATGCCACTTGGGCTGAGCTCCATCAAGTAGTCCTACCCGTCACCTTAAGAGAGCCAGTGATGGAGATCGCTCATGGGAACCTAGCCGGCCATCATGGAATCAGATAAACTTGTGAGAAGCTACTTAATGAGTTTTATTGGCCCGGTCTTAGGAAGGATGTTGCCTCATTTGTTAATTCTTGCCACACTTGCCAGGTAATGGGGAAACCCAACCAGAATATCCCTCCTTATCCTCTTCAGCCCATCCAGGTGCCTGAAGAACCATTCTCAAAAATCATCATTGACATCGTGGGCCCATTACCCAAAACAAAGAAAGGTAACCAATACATCCTCACTGTCATGTGCCCTACCACCCGTTACCCAGAAGGTTTCCCTATCAAAAACATCTCTGCCAAAACTGTTGTATCCAAACTTACACACTTGTTTACCACTTTTGGCATCCCCAGGGAGATTCAGAGTGACCGTGGCACTAATTTCACGAGCGATCTCTTCACGGCAGTTCTCACCGAGCTTGGCATCACACAAACTTTATCTACGGCGTACCATCCACAGTCACAGGGAGCTTTAGAAAGATGTCACCAAACACTGAAGGCTCTTCTTCGTAAATTTTGTCACGATCAGGACCAGGACTGGGACGAGGCTCTACCTTACGTCCTGTTTGCCATAAGAGAGACCCCTAACGAGTCCCTTGGAGTCTCCCCCTTTGAGTTACTGTATGGCCATAAGGTAAGAGGTCCCCTTAAAGTCATCAAGGACCAATTGCTTAATAACACCTCAAGCAAACTTGTCACTGTCACCCAGTATTTAGTTAAACTTAGACACACTAACCAAAGTTCGCTCCTTTGCCCGTGACAACCTCAAACAAACTCAAGGAGACATGAAGAAACACTTTGACACTAGAGCTAAAGTTAGAGAGTTCAAACCAGGTGATAAAGTCCTTGTCTTTATTCCAGTCCCAGGATCACCCCTGCAAACTAAATACCATGGTCCCTATACAGTCAATGAGAAGATCAGTGAACAAAATTACATTATAGACACTCCTAACCGCCGGAAAAGTACCCAGAAAATACACATTAACTTACTTAAATTATATAAAACTAGAGCTGGCCTTGCACCTGGCTCACCAGAGAGACCTGTATGTTCTATTTCGTTAGAAACCACCACCACTCATGCAGAAGGGACAAATAATTCATCCATATTATGTAACCCATCTAATTACCTGTCCCATCTCTCATCCTCTCAATCAAAAGACATCCTATCCATCCTTCACCAGTTTAATGTGTTCAATGATCATCCAAACCTGTGTAACCTCACCTCTCATGACATCAAGCTCCTCCCCGGCACCTCTCCTCTTCGTCACCCTCCATATCGCATAAGCCCCAGGAAACGTGACCAGATGAGGCAAGAGGTGGAGTATCTACTCGAGCAGGGGCTGGCGAAACCCAGCCAGTCTCCTTGGGCGTCACCTTGTCTACTCGTCCCCAAGGAAGATGGACAGTTGCGTCTCTGCACCGACTACCGCAGGGTCAACGCTGTGACAGTCCCAGACGCCTACCCCCTGCCACGGATAGACGACTTGATCGATGAGGTGGGAAGGTCCCAGTATATAACAAAGCTGGATTTATTGAAGGGCTATTATCAAATTCCCCTCACAGAGAGAGCACAAGAGATATCCGCTTTCATCACTCCCTTTGGGCTCTACCAATATAATGTAATGCCTTTTGGGATGAGGAATGCCCCTTCAACCTTCCAGAGAGCCATGGATTATCTGTTACAGGATCTTATTGGAGTGTCCGTTTACCTAGACGACATTCTAATTTTTACAGAGCATTGGGAGCAGCACCTTAAGGCGCGGCCACACTTGCCTAGAACATTGCCCGAAACACTGCTCGACGCATGAAGAAAACATGTTACACGCACGCTAGCAACATGTCACTGACAGTACTGGGACAGTGTTTCGGCCACTGTTTGGGGCAAAGTCATGGACATGCTGGAAACAAGAGGTGAAATAGTGAAGTGGTCCACACTTGCCTCAGTCACTACCCAGCACCATGGCGACGAGGGAAGACGCGCTACTGGCCGCTGCAGCTACGGTGATACTATTTACACAGCAGAGACAACGGGGAAGATATCGTCGCCGATTTTGGATGCGTCCAACGCTTAGAGAAAAAAACACTGGTGAAAGGAACAATATCCTCAATGAGCTGATGGGAGATGACGTTGGATTGTTGCCGGCTCAACTCGGGGACAGTGCATCCTTTTCAAATTTCTTCAGGATGTCGAAGGCAGACTTTGAGCACATACTCAACATAATTGGACCTACTATTACCAAAGTGGAAACCAGGCTCAGAAAACCAATTTCGAGCACTGATCGGCTGGCAGTAACACTACGATATCTGATAACAGGCGATTCATATCGCAGTCTCAGCTACCTTTTCAAAGTATCCAAGCAGAGTATTTCACAGATAGTGCCAGAAGTGTGTGAAGCACTTATGAGCGGCCTCAGTGAATACGTGAAGGTAAGGATAATGTAAGGAAGGAGTAAGTACCAATTTACTTATTACAGTGAAACAGGCAGGTGGTGCATAAGCATACTGTCCCATTAAGACATACCATATGCACGTACGAACAGTTGCCACCAGAATGTTTATTCCACCAATAGTAAATAACAATCTTGAGTAAATATGGTGGTGATGAATAAAACTAAATTTTTTTATTAGCATAAACATATCTTTAAAGGCACTTAAAAAATAATGAGGTCTCAGTGTACTAGTAAAATCTTACTAGAATACCTAATCACAAAGGGTAAATTTTCAATTAATGAGGGCGACTGTACTAACAAGTACTGATCCCATATAGTGTTATTCAGAGATCGTGCATTAGTTCATGTATTGCTGTTGAGTGGTGGGTGTTGGTTTGTCATGCATCCCTTGCTCTGCATTGTATAGTGTGTTCTGTATTATATTTTGAACCGTGTTCCTTGCGTGGTGACAAGAAAGTGCCCTTATTTTACATGCAATCAGTTCCCCAAAATGGTGATATTCGTCCCTGCTCTCATACCCCTGCCGCAGTGTTTTCATAATGTCATACGCCTCCTCCGCCATGGCGTCCTGTCTCCTTTTACGATTTACACGTACGCTTGTTGAAGTGCTCGGCCCTACGGTGTCTGCCCGTTCCATGATGGACACTTCTTGTTCTCCCTCGGGCGAGGATCCCGTGGCGGTGTCCTCCGTATTTTGAGCAACAGTGGATGTTGACGGCTCATTACCTTGAAACTAGAACAAAATAATAATAATAATAATAATAATAATAATAATAATACCGGTAGTAACTATATATGTACTAAAATTATTATTCTTATAGGAGTGGTTTTCTTTCAGTTGCCAACAACTGCAGATGGATGGATCAACATTTCACGAGAGTTTGAACGTTTGTGGGATTTCCCACAATGTGTTGGAGCGATGGATGGTAAACATATATGTGTGCAATGTCCTTCGTCAAGGGATTTTTTAGCATAGTTCTGTTTGCTGTTGTTGATGCTACATACAACTTCACATATATAAATGTTGGCTGTCAGGGTCGTATATCAGATGGTGGTGTATTTAACCAGACTATCTTCAAACAATCACTAGATAACTGTGCCATGAACCTTCCTACCCCTACTCCGCTTCCTGGTCGAGAAAAACCCATGCCGTACGTCTTTGTAGGAGACGAAGCATTCCCATTACTGGAGAACATTATGAAACCATACAGCGGCCACCATGATAGGGGGTCGAATAAGAGAGTTTATAATTACCGTTTAAGCAGAGCAAGACGAGTGGTCGAGAATGTATTTGGCATATTAACTGCTCGATTTAGAGTGTTACGCAAGCCTATGCTACTGAAACCTGACACTGTAAAAAGTGTAACTACGACATGTGTGTATCTACATAATTACCTTAGGAGTAGTACATCATCAAGAATAGCATATTCACCCCCTGGCACCTTTGATGTGTTCGATAATGACAGCGGTACATTCATCCCAGGTTCATGGCGCAATTCTCATAGTGAATCGTGTATGCAGCCTGCACAGGGAAGTACCCATATTTCAACAATGACTGCACAGGATATCCGTACAGAGTTCAAAGAGTACTTTGTGAGTAATGTGGGACGGGTGCCCTGGCAGGAGTTATTAACTATTGCTAAGTGCAAGCAATCTGTATAAACAAGTACGCCGGGGCACTACTGATTCTTCAAGAGTGCAAGTGATGAAGTTATGGTATATGGTAGTAAGAACATTTTAACATAGCATTTATAACTAATGTGATTGTCTCTATGTTAAATGAGTAATGCTACGATGAATCTTAAGTTTTATTCATTATTATGTGTTGTGTACAGTTTCATTATGTTGACATTTGTACAATCCTAGTAAGAAATTGATACTAGGATGCATGTTAACTATACATGTTATGTCATTCGTAAATAAACACCTCAGGACGTATATAGGAATATCACTGCTTACCCTGATACCACAGTCGTTTGTGGGATGTGGTGTGTTTCTACTTAACAGGAACTTCATGCTGTTGAAGGCAAACCATGTGCTTATATATGCATCGCCCGTTCCAGCTCCAGACTTCGTATTCATTTTTTTCTGCTCCCTCCGGAACTGGCCAATCAAAGTTTTCATCTTCTTTTCTACCTCGGCTCGTTCTACTGCCAGGGCCTGTGAGATGCTTCTCCAAGCGTCTAGTTTTTTCACTTTGTTCTTGTATGTTGGATCTGTTGGATCCCATAACACTGGGTGTGACTGATACAGTTCAATCAACACGAATGTCTGCTCCTTGGTCCACTCCATTGTCCACACCATGCACTGCCGTCGCTTGAATGGTGTGGATGATACATGTCAGCAGCTCGAAGCCTCGTCCACACCAGTGCTACCACCATGTCACAGGCAGAGCTGCCAACATGATGTGGACGCTAGTGCCTCGAACACGTCCGTGACAAAGTTAGAGACATGTTTCCTTCATGCGTCGAACATTGTTTCGAGCAATGTTCTAGGGCAAGTGTGGCCGCGCCTTTACGAGACTCAGGGATGTGCTGACAAGGCTGCAGGCAGCCCACTTCACCGTGAAGCTGGCTAAGACTACCTTCGGCCGAGCAACGGTGACGTACCTGGGCCACGTGGTGGGCAATGGCAGAGTACGACCCAAGGAAGCCAACATCTCTGCCATCCTTGAATACCCTGCCCCCACTACTCGGAAGGCCCTGCGGCGCTTTCTGGGCATGGCAGGGTATTACAGGAGGTTCTGCCCTAACTTCGCGGCCGCCACTGTCCCTCTCACACGGCTCACGAGTGGAGCCGTACACTACCTGTGGACAGAGGATTGCCAGGCCGCCTTCGACCAACTCAAGAACTTCCTGGCCCAGGGTCCTGTACTCATCGCCCCAGACTTCACTCAGCCCTTTGCCCTGCAGACTGATGCCAGTGATGCCGCTCTTGGTGCTGTATTACTACAGGAGGTGGAGGGTATCCTTCATCCAGTGGCGTACCACTCCAGCAAACTTAATATCCACCAGAGAAGATACAGCACCATTGAGAAAGAGCTCCTGGCCATCGTCTCAGCAATCCAGAAATTCGAATGCTACATACAGCCTGCTCAAGAACCACTCCAAGTCTACACAGACCACAATCCATTGGCCTTCCTCAATCGCAGCAAGTTTACCAATCAGCGACTTCTCAGATGGTCCCTGTTTCTCCAGCCCTACAACCTGAATGTCAACCACTTAAAAGGGAGGGAGAACATCATCGCCGACGCCCTATCTCGCATCTAAAACTCGACTTGACCAGAAGTCAACCACTACGACTCCACTGGGCAACAACGGCTACCTACAACTACAAATCAACCCAGTGGTGTCGTCTTCAGGGGGGAGGTATTACTGCAACCAGACTATCTCTGTTGCTAACTACTGAATTATCAATTATTGTACCTGTTGCTCCCTGAGCTAGCTTCGGCTAAGGCTTTAGGCTTATCAAATAGCCTTGGGCTATTTCAGAGGCATTGTCGAAACCTCCACAAAGTGTGAGAGTGAGTCTCATCTCAAAGGCCAAAGTGTACTCATCTCCTGAGGGTTCGGCTAGCAGCAACAACAACTCTCACGTCATCAGCCGAGTCAGTGAGTCAGTAACCACTTACAAAGTGACCAGTGAACTATAGGAGGTGAACAATACTAATTTTCTCATATCTCATCATTTCTGTGTCCATCTTATCTTTTCATTCATCCATTCATCAGTGATTATCATCCATTTATTCATTGGTGGTGGTTATTATTATCTATTATTATTGTGTGTCATTGTGTGGGTTTCTTGTGTTTTCTTTTTCTCATTGTTATCTGTGTGTCATTTTGTCTTTGGTTTAATCTTCGTTTTGGTATACTATTTTGTGCTTAATGACCTTCACACCATTTACTTGATTTAAACGACCATAAGGTCTTAAGAGCAAGTAACGTAATTACTCTCACTTGCTACAGGTGTTGTTAATATTGTTGTTTCTTACTTATACATTAAATTTATGTTAAGGACTATCTTCGTATTTTCATCACCTCATTTAATGTTCATATATATATATATATATATATATATATATATATAACCATATATATATATATATATATATATATATTTATATATATATATATATATATATATATATATATATATATATATATATATATATATATATATATATATATATATATATATATATATATTGCATGCAAGAGAAGCCAAAGGCATAGGAATGCCAGCAAAAAATGCTTCCCTTGACAGGAAAAGATAGGAAGGTTACATATATAAATGTATATGATATATATACATGTTTACTTACCACGAGCTCAATACACTTGGTACAAGTAGGGTAGTAGTGGGACTGGCACACGGGTCGTTGACATTTCAGGCACCTGATGCGTGTCTTCCGGTCTGTAGAGCGGGGGCACTCAGCACAGCGTACCTGACGGTATGTGCACTGGGCAAGTACTTGGCCAGTTGGGTATTGTGTGTTGGCTACTGATGGGAGGTTACAGACAGTAGATATCCGTGTTTTTAGGGGCCGTGGGAGAGTGTCAGCCGACAACCTCTTCTGAGCCCATGGCCGTATGAATGTTCTTGCAAGGTGTAGCCTGAAACGACGGCGTTTTGGAACTTTGGTACCTCCTGTCCTCTCTAGGTTTGCTGTGTACACTACATTTGCATTGATAACAGCGACATTCACCATCCAGTAGAAGATACAAAGGGGCCATCTTTTAGTTTTCCGGTTGCAAGAGTACAGTTCACACATCTCGTCAAAAGCATCCACTCCACCTTTGGTGCTGTTGTAAAATTCTATAATTTCTGGCTTTCCTTTCTCTCCTATGGTTGGCTGGCTGTGCATAGATGAGAGCAAGAGGACTAACTTCTTGGCCTTGTTTCGCACCGGAGGCAGATATGAAACCAGGGTCATCTCTTTTGTGAAGAGAAAGGCACTTGATCCAGGTTCACGATCTTCTTTGCTCTTTATCTTATCTGGAAGTTCTCGCTTGTTTGCCTTCAATGTTCCAACCATGGTCATGCCACAGTTCTCTAGAAGATCAGTGACTAGTCCTACAGAGGTAAACCAATTATCTGTGGTTACATTTCTGTTTGTGTGGTGGTATGGCTGTGTAAGTTCCTTGGTAAAATAATGTCCCAGTCCTATTCCAGGTGTGAGCCGTGTCTGATCCTTTCCGAGGTATGGCATACATCCTAGCAGGTATTTAGTCTTGCAGTCATTTATGAGGATCATCTTCATGCCATACTTGGCTGGCTTGCTTGGGATATACATCCTGAATGGACATCTTCCACGAAATGCAAGCAGCTGCTCATCAATACAGAGATGCTCACAGGGTGTGTAGTGCCTTTGACACTTCTCCATAATGTTATCAAACAGTTCCCTGCAAGGTGCAAATTTGTCAGTCTCTCTTCTCGTCTCTCTTGTCTGTGGGTCATCAAACCGTAAACAGTTGAGTATAAACTCAAAACGGGCCTGCGACATAGCAGCACGGTACAATGGCACACCGATGTCAGCAGACCACATGTCACAGGTTGACATATGGCCATCCTTCTGGCATCCAGAAAATATTAGCACCCCAATGAATACCAAAAGTTCCTCCCGTTCCACACTTCTATGTGTTGCTGTTTTCTTGGTGTACCTACTGGCTTCAATCTCAATCCTCTTGTTTGTCCACTGACAGACTATATCCAAAAATGAATCATCAATGAATAAGTTAAAGCACTTTTCCGGGGAATCACAAGCTCGCGCTTCGGCATTTGGTCCGAGGTTACCAGTGACAATGTTTCTGGCTACCCGATTGGTACTGGACTGTGGGCGGGTACACCATCTGAACCCATACTTGCCAGCCAGAGTAGTACTATCAAACTGTACTATAGCTGGAACATCAACTTGAGCTTGTCTCCTACGTCTCCCATGTCTCCCACCACTACTGGCTGCAGAGGGAGAAGGGGCAGCAGCAGAAGAGTTGGCTGCAAGAGAAGCATCAGCAGCGGTCGTGTCCACGTGGGAAGCAGCATCATTAGGTCCAGTTATAGGGGAAGGAGGAGAAGGTACATCAGCTGAAGTGGAAGGGATACTATCACCTGGATAGTTCCCAGGGTGTGGTCCAACAATACTTCTTTTTTTCTTTGGGGTCGATGTGCGACGTGTTTTCTTGCCAGTTTGCTTTCTTTTCTTCTTCTTCTTCCCCATCTCTTTTTCAACATCCTCTGGCACTTCTTCATTTTCGTCACTACACGATGGGACATAATCCTTATCATCATCACTATCATACATCAACTCTTTCTCTATTTGATCCTCCTCCTCCTCATCACTAGCTGACATTTCAGCATTATCTATGTTGGTACCAGTAAGTCCTTCATTATGAGCCTCACCATCATCATCTAAGTCTGACAAGTCACCAGTCACACTCATCATATATGATAGCTCCTCATCCGTTAGTCCTTTCTTTGACATTTGCACTACTTTTATTGTCTGATTGGTTTCTTATATATGTTATTTATGATAATAGAACCTGGAACACTTTCATTACGCCTGCAAAGAAATACAGAAAATTAGAACTTTTTCTTTGACACTTTCACTGCTTTTATTATTTTTTTGTTTTCTAATAAATATTATGTCTGTCCATAGAACCTAGGACACTTTTATCTGACACTTTCACTGCTTTTATTATCTTTTTGTTTTCTTATAAATATTATGTATGTCCATAGAACCTAGGACATTTTTATTTGACGCATTCACTGCTTTTATTGTATGTTTCTTTTCTTATATATGTAATTTCTGTAAATAGCACCTGGAACACTTTTATTCATGCCTGCAAAGAAACCAAAATCATTAGAAAAGACAATAACACAAACATTTCCCTGTTCCTAAACATTATAGTGAATTTGAAACAAATTATTTTATACCTACAAGGGGAATTGTCATAAGCAATGCAGTACAGCAATACATAACTGGGGTTCAATGGACCCCAGTATCCCGCCATATAACACCTAACTGGGGTCTGATGCACCCCGGTAACTCGCCGAAGAACACATACCTGGGGTGGTATGCACCCCAGCATATCATAAAGTGGGGTGTTATGCACCCCAACATGTACCAAAAACACATATATACCTGGGGTAGTATGCACCCCAGCATATCATAAACACCTTTTCCTCAGCGCCGATGGGTTGATATCTATTTTCCGCTTGGACATGTTTGGCCGGGGCTCGTCGCACACACGTGGCGGCAGAGTAAAGCAGAAATGATGGCCTCCTCGCCGATGCTTCCTCCTCTTCCTCCTCTTCTGCCCACCAGCCAGCCGCCGCAAGGGAAGTTTGAGCCGGGACGTTGGTTCTTATCCACTTACCTGCTGGAACGTTTTAATAACGATATAATTATATATTCGGTATTCATATTATTTCCACTTGATGATTGGAGTTTTAGAGACGTTTATTTTATACCAGCATAATGAAAAATGCGAGTGAAATAGGTGATATGCATATTGAGGTGGTATAATGCAAACTAAATAAAGGATTTGTCGATGACCGAATGGGACAAATACGCCATAATAAAATGGAATATCATAAAATATTTGTTCTGCCTGAGTTATTTGCTATTTACAAATACTGCTACACCTCGAGGGCATTTTCCATTGTTCTCGAGAACTGTCAGTGGTGGCATTTATCCATCGGATGATATTATAAGAAAATTCCTGCTGGAACCATTACAATAATTAGTGATGACTCTTCTATGTGCATGAGACTAATCAATAACTTCTCAGTACATTAATAGAGGTGTGAAACCCTCAACCAATACTTTGACACTTGGCAACGCCGCGGTGATGTACACTGAGGAGCTGAAATAAATCTTTGCTCTTTTTCACACCTCACTTCACCTTTTGATCGTTCCATCTCGTATTTATCACGGACTAGAAGTTAGAAAGAAATGCTAATCTGACTGACTCACATTATGTATTAGGTAACGAGGTAAATCTAATTGGCTCTACCTTCCATAGTTGATGTAAATGTAGAGCTTTTGCGGGGGTAGCTCTTGATATTCTTACTCCTATTGATGTCGTTCTTTTGTTTATTTGAATTCTCCTATCAATCAATCAATCCTTTTCTTATTGTCATAAATGCACTTTTTTATTGCTAGCTTCGGTTTTTCTGGCTTGGTCCTGGTCTTGGTCTTAGTTTGAGAGTTTGGCAACGTCGCGTCGATATGGGGCGCCGCGCTGATTGGCTGATAGGCTCAGCGGCGCCTATGATTGGTGGCCTCTGCAGTGACGTCACGACCCAAAACAAAGCTGGCCCCGCCCCCTGCCCGCGTCCAACGCTCAGAAAGCTCCTGAACTCCGTTGCATGTAGGTCGGTTGAGACTACATCCGTAACTAACACCACCACCATTGTTCATCCCAAGTAACATCTTAAAACCAATCCTCTTACTCCCGCGGTCTCTCTCGAACGATCCCTCCTGCGTCCCCTTGTTGTTAAAAGCGTGACCGCGAGGCGAGATGGGCGAGGTGGCTGTCAACGGTCGTGGGCCGGTCATGGCGGGCGACCCTATTGAAGAAGTTATGCTCAACGGCACCGTCTCCGAGAGCAAGGAGAATGTCGAGGGATTCATCAACGGTGCCGTGGAACTGACTGAGCGTGTTAAGCGCCGTGCCAAGCGTCCTTCTAAGTTTATGACCAAAGAGTTGAGTCGGGCGAACTCCGACACCCAGGTGATAGCCCCGCTGCGGGCCCTTAAAAACTCCCGCAAGTCCCGTAATGGCTTCGGACGCGGCCTGCCCAAGAAAGGTGAGTACTGCTGCCGTGCCCTTGTTGCTCTTGAATAGCTGTGAGGTTGACTGTGTGTGTGTCATGAGGCTGAGATGTTTGCAAGATGATATCTGAAGAGCTTTTCCGCCTTAACGATTGTTGGTTCCTCATGGTTGTTACGTATGTGAACTTTCATATGATGTGTCTGCCTGTCACACCCCTCATGACAGTGTGTGTTAGGGGCCTGAGATGTTTGCAAGATGATGGCTGAAGGGCTTCTCCGCCTTTACGATTATTTGTTCCTCATGGCTGTTAGGTATGTACATACACTTGTCAATATGACGATCTGCCTGTCACACCCCTCATGACAGTGTGTATTAGGGGCCTGAGATGTTTGCAAGATGATGGCTGAAGGGCTTCCGCCTTTACGATTATTTGTTGCTCATGGCTATTACGTATATACATACACTTGTCAATATGACGATCTGTCTGTCACACCCCTCAAACCCTTTGTTCTGATCTTTTGTGTGTTATTTTATGTGTATCTTAAAAGTTCGATGTTCTGGAGTTACTTTTTTCAGGTGACAGGTGTGTGTTTGTGTGTGATACAATGGTCTTCCAAGTATATATCGGTTTTATATCATTATTGTATCCTGATATTGTAGTACATGACTGATTATACTATATATATGTCCATGAGAAAGACTTTTGCACCTGTCATTTACGGCTTCACGGCATTAACTATCAATACTTTGCGTCATTTAATTACCCCATCACTGCCCACCACCACCGCCCACTCCGCTATCCATTCTTGGCACCCTTCCACATTGGCACCGCTCCACCCCTTATTGCCTCCCCCCACCTCGCTATACGCAGCCCCGTCCCATCCTTCCTTGACAGTGGTGCCACCTTTCCCACGCCCCCTTCCAGCCACTCCCTGTTGTGATCGGCTGCAACAACGCCTCCCACAGTTTCTTCATTCAACCAGCACTCCTCTGCCATCACCACTCCTATTCCCCTCCCATCGTCCCCTCCACTACTCCATAGCAACTGTCACCCCACCTCAACGTTGCACTTCCCTCCCTCCCCCTCCCCATTTCCCCCCTCCCCCCAAAATCAACTCCTTTCCCTCGTCACTCCCTCCCCCCTCTTCCCCATTTATCTCCCCTCCCCCACTTTTTTTTTTCACCGGCACTGCTCGCCTTGGTAGGGTCGTTCACCTACGCCATGTAACTCTCTCTCTCTCTCTCTCTCTCTCTCTCTCTCTCTCTCTCTCTCTCTCTCTCTCTGGGGTGTATGTGTAAGCTGTCGGTAAATATTTGCGTGCTTTTTTTTTTTTTGTGTGTGTGTGTGTGTGTGTGTGTGTCTACGCCAGTGATTCATACCAACTTTCTATGGCCTTGGAAACGTTGCTAGAATTTCTCTCAATCTCTTGCCCCTTTTTGCTGCTGCTGCTGCTTCTTGATGTAACAGGAGGCAACTTGTCGGATAGAACGTAATGGGGTTAGTTAGAGCTTGTCTTACTTGCTCGTTTATTTAGTCAGTATGTATAATAATTGAATAATCGTTAATATATTTTACTTCGCTCTTAATATTACGAATATGAAAAATAGTGTATTTAGTCAGTATGTAGAATAATTGAATAATCGTTAATATATTTTATTTCGCTCTTAATATTAGGAATATGAAAAATAGTGTACGGTAGTAATATAATGTTGCTTGATATCAATTCATATAGTATTGATAATAGATGATGAATTAATTACCGTAATATCAATTCGCCCGCGCCACAAACGTGTTTGGTCGTCCAACAAGCCCCACAAGAGCCTATTAGCGCTATGGGCAGGAAATAAAGAATATAAATATATGTATAATGTGCACATTCTATACAGTCAGAATGCCAAGCCACTCGCGGCGTATAGATCCGCACACAGGGCTTTGTTTGATGTATGTAGGTGATTGAGTTCTCAGATTGCTTCACCCTACTCATCACACTACACGGTGTGTCGGCGCAATACATCCACACAGGTCATCCATCCCGTGCCTGGTTAATGCCAGGGATCAGCTCCTCCACCCAAAGTCACCCTGTGTGTGTGTGTGTGTGTGTTGAAGACCAGTCGGGTCATCTGGATCAGCATAAAAAAAAAAACAACGAATAACAAGTCAGTTATCGATCACGCCACGAACTACCTTTTCCAGATATAGATAAAAGCTGATGCGTTATACAAGTTTACAGCTGATGAGAGAGAGAGAGAGAGAGAGAGCGCGCGCGCGCAAACAGTTTGATGTATAGCAGCTCCCTTTGCCGCGTAGGGCCAGATGTTGTGTGTGTCCTTGAGCTCAGGCGTTTCATAATATTTAGCTCACTTGCCGCCGCCAGTTGGTTAGCCTGTAAATACCCAGGTAGAGGCAGGTGAGGGGATGGAAGAAGAGGAAGTGGGGGGGAGGGAGCGCAGAGGAAGCGGTCATAGAGTACTACATATGGTTTATTTTTTCTCTTTGTGTGTGTGCGAAGTTGAGGGCGATTATATAATAGTTTAAAATCGTGTGCGTATTTGGTAGTATGTATGTTGCTACCAGAGAGAGAGATAAATATTTGAGGGTAACAAATTATTGAGTTTTATATTGTTAGTCTTTATAATAGTGTTGTATGCTTTTTATAGGTTACGGGTTTCTTTTCATGTGTGTGTTCGTGATCCGTGGAAACTGAAGATGTAGTAAATGTTAAGCTATAAAAAGTAAACCGCTTTAATTCATCAACTTCAATCTACTTATCATCTTCCCCTTCGTGATTCCATGTTTTTTATTAATATTTTTTTTCTGTGGTGGTGGGTGAAGTCTATAAATGTTACTAATCTGCCAAAGTTCAAAGTATCGTTGCAAACTCGACCATACGTTTTAGTTTTATCTTTTTCGTTAGTAGTGGCAGTTAGTAGTAGTAGAATTTAAACGCCGTGCTTGGTAACTACTCAATGATATTCGTACCTTACATTACATTATTATTATTTTTCTTTTATCTTTATCAACGCAACGGCAAATTTGACATTTTTTTACGTCCTTGAAGTTTTTTTTTTTTTTTTTCTCTCACCTTCAACATCGCTACGTTTCTTTTCTTTTGTTTCCTTACATTTTCACTTTTTTTCGTGAGTTTGGACGCGCAATGGGGTCCGTTTTTATTTATTTATTTTTATTTTTTGGCGCGTTGGTAATAGGCTGCCGTGAATGAATGAGCAGGGGAGAAACGTGTGAAGGAAATACTTTTTTATTATTATTCACTTATTTGCTTTATTTGATGTGTAGATGTTTTATTTTTCTTCTCAGACGGCTGTTATAATTTTGTTTGAGGGTGGGAACAGGAATAGAAGCAGCCTGTATATAGCGGTTGGGTGAACACACACACACACATACAGACGTGTTGGTGTATGCTGACTGGAGTGCAATAGTAAGCGTGTAATGCGGTTTGTCAGCTTACGTTGTTATGTGGTTGTGGTTTCAAGAATTGCATTGGTAGTGATGATGGTGGTGGTTCTCTCTCTCTCTCTCTCTCTCTCTCTCTCTCTCTCTCTCTCTCTCACACACACACACACACAGCAACAGATGTGTGTGTTACTGTTCCCACCATTATCACCACCACCTCCATCATTACCTTTTCTCCCCGCTAGTCACTATAACCACTACCATTACTACTACCACTTATCACCACTAACACCATTTCTACTACCACTTATCACCAACACCATTACAAAACACGCACTTTTTTCACCCTTATCAACACCATACTCTCATCTAACCATCATCCACCACGACCACCTACTACTACTACTACTACTACTACTATATACTACTACTACTACTATAACCAGACACGCACCCCCCCCACTATCAGTCACGCACCACTCCGTCACCACACCATCATTGCCGCTCCAGTCATGCCTCACCACAGCTCTCACAATCAGCACGCCTTACTCAGCATATTCGCCCGCACACGCACTATCAGCTACCAACTGTTGTCAGGGGCCTGGAGAAACGGGGAAGGGGGGGCAGAGAAAGAGAGAGAAGGGGGGAGTGGAGGGGTCATGGATAAGCAAGAGCGAAGAAGAGGGAGGAAAGTGGAAAGGGTTCAGGAGGAAATGTGAGAGTACGTGGTTTGGAGAGGAAAGAGAAGGGCAGGCAGAGCGGTGGGCAAGGGGCAGCATGATGGGCAGGAGAGGACGCTTGGAAAGGAAATGAGGGCAGGAGCGTGGCCGAAGGGGAGGAGGAGGAGGGAGAGAGGAAGGAAAACATGGGGGCACAAAGGATTGACAGCAGGGAGAGAGGAGGAGGGAGAGGGTCAGGGTAAAGGGGAGGGAGGGCGGGTTAGGGGAAAGAGAAGGGAGAGCGGTTGGAAAGGGAGAGGATGAGTGAGGGAGAGAGGAAGGGTTGGAAACAAGGGAGGTCGTATATTGGGAAAAGGGGAGCTGATGGAGAGAAAAAGGAGGAATGGAAGAAAGGGGGCTGAAGAGGGAAGTGTTTAGCATCTTCACACCCGTAAGCAATCGTTTTGTTTTGTTGTTTTCCATGCAATAAAAAAAATTAAAGTAACTTGATTATATAAGTATTTGAGTGACGGAAAACGGCGTACGCTCCCCGTTAGATACTTTGAAGACGTCGTAAAGTTAAAGAAAGGAACCTAGGGGAGATAAGGATAAAAAAGGGAGTCCAAGTACGATAGCGTCCCTAAGTCTCTATGGTAAGATATGAAAGTAATTATTGATGATTAGATTGATGGAAGACGGCGGAACGTTTTAAAAAAGGGAACTTACGTAAAAAACTCAGGTGAAGGTTTTGATTGCACTGATGAAGATGCGGGTAAAACGGGACTCGAATATGATATTGTTCTTGAGTGTTCTTTTACGGTATGATTTAAGAAAGGAACTAATATAACTTCTATAAAAAAGAAAGAAGAAAAAAACATTATCTGACGAAGGTTTTGATTGCAGTGATGGAAGATAATGATAAAAAGGAACTCGAGTGTGCTAGTGATCTTGAGTGTTGTTGTCAAGGCTTATGTGGCAGTGTATGTATGAGTCACGTGTGTTATCGTTGGAAGGGGAGGGCTGGTGGCCTGGCTGGGGAGCGGGGAGGGGACATGAGGGGGACAAAGACCGGTGTTATGGGTAGATGAGTCACGTGTTTGTTGGTAAATTTAGGATAGGTTGACTTGCTGCGTGGTCTGACATGTTAAAATAATAATAATAATGCCTAACCTCGTAGTTGTATATAGTTTTCTGAACTCAATAAGAAAACTACCACGCTCAATAATACTGAAAATAATAACAATTGCTGTACAACTTTCAGCATTATATAAACCAACTACAACTATCGCTATCACTACTATTACTACAATTATAACAACTACTACCATTACCACACTTACTATATATTATCTATACCACATTCATTACCGCCATTAGAGTTATTTTGGTGATGTTTTGGCATGAACCCCCCCCCCCCCCCCCACACACACACACACATATACATACATACACTTTCCCTACCCACCCTCCCCCACCACAGCTGCCACCACCACTACACTATCATCACCAGTGTCTGTTTTCATGTTTGTCTGTCTGTCTGGGTGCCATGTTACTGCGAAGGGATGGAAGGCAACGCGAACCAAACCTGTCTGGACCGTGTACGTATATAGAAGTCAATACGTATACTCGTCTTGCACGGGATCACGACAAGAATATGACGCCCACTGTCCTCCATTTCCCATACCCGCAGTGTACATGATCAATACCAGTTTGGCTTATGTGGCCTTGCCTTGGTAGTAACATTCAGACAGACAGACAGAAGCAAAGATGATAATAGTATAGTTGTGCTGGTTGCTAAGGTGTGGGTCGGGGTAAGGGGGGGAGTTGAGGGAGATAATGCTAGTGGTTATGTGCTTTTACACCAGAATAACTACAATGGAAGCAATGCAAGTAATAGTAGTAGTAGTAATAGTAGATGTGGTGTCGCCTTGAGAGTTGAAGTTCTTATGCAACGCTGAAAGGACGGAAAGGAAATATCGTTTTATTGATGCATACGAGACGGGAAGTTAAATTGAAGGAATACAATACCTTATGACTGGGTACGAGATCAAAGGGGAGTGAAATATAAGAGGAGAACAAAGTCGAGATGAAAACAAAAAAAACTAACTAGGAGAAACAACCCTAAGGAGAAAAAATGGGAGTAGGAAGATAAAAATTAAACGAGAACATGAGAAGAAACACATAAAGAGAAGGATAAATATGAGAATAAGGAAAATGGGAACTAGAACAAGAGGAAGAGAAGGAGAACCAGGAGGAGAAGGAAATTAAAATCGGAAACGAGAGCAAGAGGAGGAGAACGAACACAAAGAATGGAGGAGAATGAAGACGGAGGCGAGACCAAGGAAAAGGAAAACTAGGAGGAAAAGGAAATCGGGGACGAGGAGTAGGAGTAATCTTGTATTGGGTGTTTGAGGTGTTGGCACTGATGTCCTTGTAGCAAAGGTGTCTGAGGCCACGTGCAGGGGGGAGGACACGTGGCCCCCTCAAGTTGTTCGATCAGCCTTGGCGGGGGTTACTTGGCTCAGGCGTCAGTCCTAGCCAAGAATGTGTGTGTGTGTGTGTGTGTGTGTGTTCACCTATTTATATATCAAACAGGATAGAGTAAACCTCCTTATGTTATTTTATTTAATCTTTTATCTTTAATTTTTTCTGTGTATGTGGACTTGAAGTTACATATTCACGTGTGTGTGTGTGTGTGTGTGTGTGTGTGTGTGTACTTGAGAGCTACATATTCACGTGTGTGTGTGTGTGTGTGTGTGTGTGTGTGTGTGTGTGTCAGAGCTACATATTCACGTGTGTGTGTGTGTGTGTGTGTGGTTTTGAGCCTCGCAAGAAATAGCTTTGTAAACAGTGGCGTGGTGAGAGGTGGTGGTGGTGGTGATGGTTGTGGGTAGTTGGCAGAGCTACGACACGTGCAAGTTTGGTTTTGTTATTATTAGTTTGCAGTCATGTGTGAAGATGCACGTCAGTTTCACCGTATTTAGATATTTAACTTGTCTGAAGCACATATTAAATACTTCGATGTGTGGAAGTTATTCTAGATCAAGTTTATAAATATGTTTTGCCAAGGGAAGTCAGTTATACACATGCTTTCATATTTTGCACTGAAACACCAAGTAATACCGTCTTCTAGGAATAGCTTTGAACTCTCCCTTTGATGTCTGTCGTAAAGTAGAATAACGAGTAAGACGGGAAAGACTTAAAATGTTCTCCCAAAGAAAATGAGAAAAAGAGAAAATGTGATGCACGAAATATATAATAGAAAAATAAATAAGATGTTTACAAAGCTTGCTGAAAATGAAATTAACGATATACCTGGTACTGGTAAATATAAAAACTTGTGAGATTGAAATGCCTGTCTCCTCAGTCTATCAATGTATCTTTATTAGCTTATTATGTAAATTTTAGTATCAGAATTAATAGCATATTCTCATTCGCACACTTTATTTATGTTGATTATATGCCGCTGGGCGAATTAGATCTGTTATTATTATTATTATTTACATGGTCAGCTTGAGTAAATACAACCATAGCCCGGGACTCGTCACCGCCGATGGCTGTTGATATGTCCAGGACACAGTTGACACATGTGATGTTTTTGTTAGGGTTATCGCCGATCTTATCGCTCCCTCGCCTTATCATCACGTTGTTTGTTGTTTTGCTCCATCTTCATTCCACACGAGACCCAGAGAGAGAGAGAGAGAATTTCCTGTGCCCCTGTTCTTAAAATACGTATTTCTTTGTTTTAACATCCTGAGAGAGAGAGAGAGAGAGAGACGGGGTCTGGCAGAACTTCCAGAATTTGCATTGACAAATATTTGAACATTGCCGGAGAGAGAGAGAGAGAGAGAGAGAGAGAGAGAGAGAGACCTTCCAGAACCGTTCAGTGGTTGCCGAATCCTCCAGCAAAGCAGAATGGGCCAGGCGGTAGAGGAGACTGGGTGGACCTTGATCCTTCCCTCCTTATTCTTCCTCAACATCCTCCCTCCTTACAAACCCCCTTTCCTCCCTCTCCTGTACAGACCTGTCCAGACAGGTCTACTCCCCCCCCCTCCCCATCGACCTTTCTCCCTCTTTCCTGCGTCTCCCAGCTCCACTCTCCCTCCCGGAGAGTGGAGCTGGGAGACGCAGGAAAGAGGGAGAAAGGTCGATGGGGAGGGGGGGGGGAGTAGACCTGTCTGGACAGGTCTGGACAGGAGAGGGAGGGAGGGAGGAAAGGGGGTTTGTAAGGAGGGGGAAGATTAAAGGGGTGGTGGGGTTCGTGTGGAAAGGAGAGAGTTGGGAAACGCAGTAAAGGAAAGGGGGAGATAAAGGGGGTTAAGGAGGTAGGAAGGGTGATGTGGGTTCGTGCGAAGGGGAGACTAAAGGGAAATAACGGGTACCTGAGGACGAGGTTAGAGGGGCGTAAATTATAGGGGGAAAAGGTGTAAGGGGGATCAAGGTGAGGGAAGGTGAAGGGGGACGGAGGTAGAAAGGAGGGAGGATGTTGAGGAAGAATAAGGAAGGAAGGATGGGCAAAGTGATAGATGAAGAAGGGAGGGTTTAAAATAAAAGGAGAAAGTGAGAGATGAAAGGATGTGAATAAAGAGGAAGTGGTATAAGGGAAAAGCGTAGGGAAAGGTGTGAAGAAAGAGGAGGAGAGAGGGAAAAAAGGGGAGGAGGGAGAACAGGACAGTTGAAAAGGGGTTTGGGGAGGAAAGGGAATTTGGGAAGAGGGAGGGAGGGTGGATATTATGATGAGATGGTGTGTGTGTGTGTGTGTGTGTGTGTTTAGGGGCGTTGGGTTCAAGCTTCACCGAATCGAGCTCCTCTCTCTCTCTCTCTCTCTCTCTCTCTCTCTCTCTCTCTCTCACACACACACACACACACACACCATTTGCCTGTCTCCTTTGTTTTTCTTCATTTTATCGAATCTTCCCTCCATTTCTCTTTACTCCTTTCCTCTGCGTACCCTCTTCCTCTCCTGTCTCCCTTCGTCTTTCCTCCGTTCGTCCTTTACATCCCTCCCTCCCTCTTTCCCCCCTTTCCTCCCTCTCCCCTCTCTGTACCGCCTTAGTATTGAACGGAGTCTCCCTGCTTACTCTCTCTCTCTCTCTCTCTCTCTCTCATGACAACAAAGCAACTACCACCAACCAACGTTCGCTGTCACAACCACTGCTACCACCACCACCACCACTACTACTACTACTACTACTACTACTACTACTACTACTACTACTACTTTTGTTTACACGTCTACGACTATTGCTCTCGCTCCTCCTACTACAGTTACTACTACCGTTACTACTACTACTACTACTACTGTTGCTCCTGCTGTCACCATACGCCCCATCTCCCCTCCATTCCCCTCGTAATTCGACCTTGACGCGGGTGCTCAGTGTCAAGGTCGGGGGGCTCGGATTGGTCGATTGGGCGGAGGGAGGGAGGCCTGGGATTGGTGGAGCCCTCGACCCACCCACTCGCCTGCCAATCAGCTCGCGCCAAGTCGTAACTGTCGATATTTCGTTATGTAACGCAGATGTGTGGGCGAAATGCGATATTGGGATGAAGGCGTGAGCAAGGGTATCGTTTTTCGGGGATATTCTTTTGTTTTTTCAATCAGTTTTGTTACTTGCATTTTGTTAAAGGTATTGTTTGGGGTGGTTCAAGGGTCAGTGAGACGGAGATGGGCACTGAGGCCATGCGTAGCCATGCCATATACCCATAACTTTACCGTATCTATTTTGTTAGGTCATTGTTCTTTTCTTTATCGATGTGAAATGCCATATTAGGATGAAAGCACTGAGCACAAGCACTTTTTTTTTCATATATAATCGCAAACTTTACATGTTTTCGTTCTTTGCCTATAATTTCTAGCTGATTATTTTCCCCCTTGCTATTTTTTGTCATGTGATTTATGTTATGAAAATTAAATAAGTGGTATATTCCATTTTGTTTGCTTATATAAATCTTTTCCTTTAAGTTTGATCATATTTTCGTTCTTTGCCTATAATTTCTAGCTGATTATTTTCCCCCTTGCTATTTTTTGTCATGTGATTTATGTTATGAAAATGAAACAAGTGGTATATTCCATTTTGTTTGCTTATATAAATCTTTTCCTTTAAGTTTGATCATATTTTCGTTCTTTGCCTATAATTTCTAGCTGATTATTTTCCCCCTTGCTATTTTTTGTCATGTGATTTATGTTATGAAAATGAAACAAGTGGTATATTCCATTTTGTTTGCTTATATAAATCTTTTCCTTTAAGTTTGATAATATTTTCGTTCTTTTACCGCCCATAACTTTACCTTAACTTATTTTTTCATGTAATTGTTCTTCTTTATCAGTACAGTACAATATTAGGAGGAAAAACTGAACACAATGACTTTTTCCTTTCAGTAATCACAATCATTTCCTTCCAAGTTGTATCACATTTTCAGTCTTTCCCTTGATTTCCAACTGATGATTTCCCCTTCGTGTGATAGAGGAATCCCTGAGAGTCAGAAAGTGTTAATACAAAGCTTCTGGCGTATGTTAAATAATGAAGACCGCTGCCTGTCTGTTGCTAAGGAAGGGAAGGAAATAAATAGACGTTGAAGCTTGGAAGTATTGATCAGCTGTGTGGGATGGCTGCTGTGGTTGTCCGTGGCAAGAGGAGGAAAGAGAGGGAGGGAGGGAGGGAAGTGGAGAGAGTAAACGTTAAAACAGCTGCGGCCGACCCTCTTTCCTCCTCCTCCTCCTCCTCTCTCTCTCTCTCTCTCTCTCTCTCTCTCTCTCTCTCTCTCTCGAAGCTTCCTCGGCAAAACGTTACAAAGGAATTTATTTTTTCTATCTTTAATGAACCTGTTTTTGGATGCTTTCGGTTTACTTATCTCTTGACGTATAATAGAAGCAATAGACAATGATAATAGTAATAAATAATAATAGCCTTCATATGCCTATCGGAGTTTTCAATTTTAGTAGGCCTATATGCTATCAGATACGCCTTGAGAACTGTGTTAATCGAAATGTCTCTATTATTATTATTATTATTATTATTGATGTTTTTGTTGTCATTGGTGTACGGCTTTGTGTTTTCCCCTTTTAGTAAATTGACTGTAAATCGATACTGAGAGAGAGAGAGAGAGAGAGAGAGAGAGAGAGAGAGAGAGAGAGAGAGAGAGAGAGCATTGGGGTTGCTGACTGGCTGAAAAATTAGGCCTCGTCGTGTGTTTGTGTGTGTGTGTGTGTGTGTGTCGACAGGTGAAAGGGGCGAGGCCAAAGGTTACGGAGTACTCACACACACACACACACACACACACACACACACGGATACGGATACTGTTATCTTTTCCTTCCTTTATCGATTAGCTCATTCTATTTTTCCTCCTCCTCATCATCATCATCACCATTGGCGTATACCTTCTGACCTGAGTTTATTAAAGCTGAATATCTCTCTCTCTCTCTCTCTCTCTCTCTCTCTCTCTCTCTCTCTCTCTCTCTCTCTGTTAGGGCCGCACAATGACGTCTCCCATCTGTCAATTTGGAGGATTTCATTTGTGTGAAGAGAGAGAGAGAGAGAGAGAGAGAGAGAGACCGATAATTCCCATCAATAGCCAACCATTTCCGGCCTAAACAAGGGGGAAAGGAGGGTCACTTAGACCACTGACGGGGAATCGTTAATGGAAACAAAAGAAAGTAGCCAACCATGTAGAGTTGAAAGGGAAAACATACCAGGAAAGAGGAGACGAAGACATATAAGTAGGGAGCAGGTAAAAGAATGCATGGAAAGAAAGTATATCAGATGAAGGAGAGGAAAAGGTAAAGCGTAAAAAAAATAATAATAAATAAATAAATAAAAAGAGGAAAGGGAAACGAAGGCATACAAGAAAAGTGAGGCAGATAAAGGAATACATAGAAAAAATATATGAGAGGGGTTGCAAAAAAAAAATGTAAAAACTAAATAAAAGGGAAACAGGAGTAGGAGGAGGCAGATGAAGGAAAACAAGGAAAAAATGAAGGGGAAAGTTTGATTGGAAATAGACGTGAAAAAATAAATTAAAGGGGAAGAAATTTGAGAAAAAAAATTGCTTGCAAAAAAGAGCTTGTTATTTTTAATAAACTGAATTATAAGAAAGAAAAGTGGAAATAGTGTTCTAGTAATGTTTATTCCTCCGTTTCTTTTTCTTGAACATCTGATTATATATTTCTTCCTTTTACACTTCTTTGTCTTCATCCACTTCGATTTCCTTTTCTTTCTTCCATTTATTTTTCTTTATTTCCTTTTCTATTTATTTATTTATTTATTTATTTATTCCCCTTTGTCTACGTCCTATCGATTTACATTCCTTCCTATTCCACCTCTTTGTCTTTATCCTTTTCATTTATATTTCCTTCCATTTTTCTTCCTCTATTTTCTTTTGTTTAACCATTTTTCTTCCTCTATTTTCTTTTGTTTAACCTCTGTTCTTTCCCCGTTACCATAGAGAAACTAAAGTCAGGTACACAAATATAGCACGCCGCCTACACACACACACACACACACACACACACACACACACACCTGTACACATACCCTGCTTGCCTCCGCTCCCCACACCTGTCCAGCGTCACCTTGGACAAGCACGGGGCTCAGGTTTCAAGGCCATGGGATCCTTTCTCTTGATATTATTAAAGAAATTATTATATTGCTAAGGTTACTAAAATTCTCTCCGCTTCTCTTCCTCGTCCTCCTCCTCGTCGTCGTCGTCGTCGTCGTCTTGTTCTCCGTTTCATTCTCCTTTTTCTTATTCATCACTTTTTTTTTTTTTTTGTTTTTTTTTTTTTTGCCTTTTCATTTTAGGCCTATATACCTTTTTTTTCCTCCTTCCTTTACTAAGGCTTCCAAAATACACGTCGTCTTCCTCTTATTCGATGTCTTCTTTGTGTTCTATTATATTTTTCTTCCATTCCTTTTCTTCATTTTCCGCGTTCTTTTTTAATATCCTTTTTTTCACTTTCTTCCTCCTCTCATACCTTATTGATCTTAAACTCCTCCTCCTTGACTTCTTATTTCTATTCTTCCTATTGACCTCCTCTTCGACCTCTTCTTCGTCTTGCCGCTGCCAACTCATATTTTTATTCTTCATCTTTTCTTTCTGTTCTTCCTCTTGTGCTATGTGTGAAGTTGCCGCGTTTTATTTATTTATTTATTTTATTTTTTATTTTATTATTCTGGCGCCTCATCAGTTTGTTCACAATTACTGCTAATGGTCTGATTGTGAAAGCCGTGCATATAATCATTATGGATAAGTAACAAGTAATTAATATTGCACGTGTGTGTTTAATTGGCTGGCCTCTCTTGCTTAACGTTAATTGCTTTAGTTATTGATATATACCTGGCTGAGTGCTTGTTTTTATGTAGTGTTTATTTATTGATGAAAGAGATAGTAGTATGTAAACAATTATTCTCAATCTGTATTCTTTTGATCGTTAGTAGTTAGTTTGATTTTATTTACGGTAGAGGAGAATAAATAAAAGGAAAGCAAAGACCTAAAAAAAATGAAATATGAAACTTATCCCACGAAAAATTAACATAAGTTTACATGAAGTTGGTTATCATTATTTTAGGGTGGAGAAAAGCAAAACAAAGAAGAAAGAAAAATAAAGGAAACACGAAACTGATCCCACAAAAAATAAATAATACAAGAATATATACGTGAAATTAGTTGTAAACCTTATGTTCTTATGTTTAGGTAAAAAGGTGTCTTGCTTCTTTACCCCCCTACCCCCACGTCAGGCAAACCTTTCTTAACATAAGAACATAAGAACATAAGAACGTTTTTTTTTTCACCACGATATTTATTTTGGTAGTATTGGTGATAGGAACAGAGTGACGACGATGATGATGATGATGATTACGAAGGGGAAGAAGAAAGTCGGTACCTAGTGATGGTGATGATGGTGAAGTAGTGATAGATGTCAGTTGTGGTGAGAGAACATAAGAACATTTTTTTTCACCACGATATTTATTTTGGTAGTATTGGTGATAGGAACAGAGTGACGACGATGATGATGATGATGATTACGAAGGGGAAGAAGAAAGTCGGTACCTACCTGGTGATGATGGTGAAGTGGTGATAGATGACAGTTGTGGTGAGTTAAGTGGTGAGTGGTGGTGGCAGTGGCGTAGCTCTTTTTAGGGGGGAGAAAAGTGGTGGTAATGGTGGACGATGGAAGAAAGTAGAGATGGTGGTGATGGTGGTGGTGGAGGACCTTTGGTGGTAGCGGTGGTAGTAATGAGTGAATTGATTTGTATGTAGGAAACGGCGAAGAGGGGAGGTTAGAAAAGAAAGGAAAATGGAGAGGAAGAAGTGTAATGGATAGGAATGGATAGTAAAAGAGAGGGATACGAAAGTAGAGGAAAGGAAACAAAGGCGAACTTGGAGGAAATAGAGGGAGGAGATGTTAGAGGAATCAGAAAGAAGGAAAGGAAACGGCAGGGAAGAGAGAAGAAAATGAGGAGAGGAAAGAGTTGAAGGAGAGAAGAAAGAAAGGAAGTGGAATTGGATGTGAGAGGAAAAAAGAAAGAAAGGAAAGAGAGGAGATAAAAGAAAGGAAGAGGAAGTTTACTGTAGGGTCCCCCTCGACTGCCAGGCCTACCACCTTCCAAATACAACTCCGCCAGGCTTCCTAACCTTCCGGCGGCTTGAAGGTCACTGCCAACTCCGTCGTAGTAGAAGTAGCGACAGTAGAAGTAGTAATAGTAGTGTGGTTGTGAGGGTATTAGAATCCACAATGTCGTTAATACTTTACAGTTTTGATAGTAATAGTAGTAGTAGTAGTACTGTAGTAGAGGAGGAGGTGGAGTGGTAGATATGTGGGGGATAGGCTTCGGAGTGGTGTAGAATCGATCTGCCATCTTCTTACTTTACATATTTTCTACTGGGTATTTAAAGTAGCTTAGGTCCTGTAGTAGTAGCAGTAGTAGCTCAGGTCACCGGGTACAAACACAGACGCTTATAGCAGAGTAGAAATACATTTGTTTACATGTCTGTTGTTTCACCCGTCGTAGTGTAGGGGGGAGCGGTGTTGTTTACGCTGTACTTGTTTGTGTGGTAGGCCTAAGTGGGCGTTGTTGTGGTTGGCTGGTGAAGGGAGGGTATTTGGCAGAGGCATGGTGGTGGTGGTAGGTGTTGGCAGTGATCGTGGAAGAGAAATGGCCAGTTTTATATCCTCTTCCGCCTTCCTTTCTCCTTCCAATTTAAGCTTTCTTCTCCTCTAACTCCTCTTCCTCCCCCTCTTCTTTAGTCATCTCTTCTTACTGTTAATATTCTTCTCTTTATCCTATTTCTTCTTGGTTGGAGGGTTTTTTATTATTTACTCTCGCCTTCCTTTCTCCTTCCAATTTAAGCTTTCTTCTCCTCAAACTTCTCTTCCTCCTCCTCTTCTTTATGCATCTCTTCTTACTGTTAATATTCTTTTCTTCATCCTATTTCTTCTTGGTTGGAGGGTTTTTTATTATTTACTCTCGCCTTCCTTTCTCCTTCCAATTTAAGCTTTCTTCTCCTCTAACTCCTCTTCCTCCCCCTCTTCTTTATTCATCTCTTCTTACTGTTAATATTCTTTTCTTTATCCTATTTCTTTTTGGTTGGAGTTTTTTTTATTATTTACTCGCCTTCCTTTCACCCAGTTTGTTTTTTTATCCCCCTAAGTTTCTTTCTTTTCGTATTCCTCCTCTTTCTTATTTTTCTCTTCTTGCTGTTAACATTCGTCTCTCTCCTTTTTCTTTCTGGGGCCTTTTTATCCTTTTTTCCTTTCAGTTTAAGCTTTTTCTCCTCCTTGAACTCCTCTTGCTCCTCCTAAGTTTCGGTCTCCTCACATCCTTCCCCTTTCTCTTCTTCATGCTGGTAACAATCTTTTCTTTCTACTTATTCTTCTCTTCCTCTCTCTCTCTCTCTCTCTCTCTCTCTCTCTCTCTCTCTCTCTCTCTCTCTCTCTCTCTCTCTCTCTCTCTCTCTCTCTCTCTCCTCCTCCTCTCCATCTCGTCTCTTTCATTCTCCTTCATCCTCTCTTCATTCTCCTCCTCACATCCATCTAATTACTCTTACTCATTCTTATTCCTCCTTCTTCCTGCTCTTTCTTATCCCTCCTTCTCCTCCTCAGGCTATAGTCCATTAGTCCCTCTTGACCCTGCCTCACACAACCTCAAATATCTAATCTGCCCCGTGTTGCTATGGGTTCCCTTCTTTTTAAGTGTATACGACAGTCTTCTTCCGTGTATGGTTAGTTTGGGTCAAGAAGCTTAGAATGCTTTCATGGGTACAACGTGACACTGCGGTGATACATGCTGGTTGTCTGTGGTTTGTTTATCTGTGGTTCTCAAACATTCAGGGCTCATAACACCCACATTTGATAAGGCTTTTGTAGAATTTCTGGGTGTTTCCATGGGAACTTTAATGATTCTTATGGTTGTTTGACAAGGCCTCTGCATCATGAACGTGGAAACAAAGCCCATGAGAACCCGACTTATCTTCGTTGTAGTCCAGTTCACTATGTATTTTCGTTTTTAATTTTGGGGGATTTGCTAAACTATACATTTTTGGAATCCTTAGGATGCATAGAATACAAAAAACATTCTTTCCATTTTTTCCCAGGGGTCTGTGGCAGCCATCTTGGATTTTTAAATAAGAGCGTCAAAAATGAAGTTTTTATCTAATCATGGCCTATAAATCTTCACTTTGAAGCATTACATTGTATGATCAGGCACCAAGATTCAATGGAAATGACAAAATTTACCTGTTTAATATGTAAGCAATGTATACATGGTATATCCAGTATGAAAAATTATAAAATTGAGCATCAAACGATTGATATCTTAACATGTAACCGACGTAAATCTTTGCTTATAAATGTGTCATTCGTAAAACACAATTTAATGTCTGAAATAGGAACAGTATAGGTAGTCTTTCCTGAAAGTATAGTCTCATTCATCATTATCACTATCACTGTCATCTGAACCATGAATATCAGCTTGTGAATCTTCATCATTTTCACACTGGTTAGTACAGAGACAAAGATCAGAGCACCGCGAGTTCTTTGATCGACAGGAGCATCTCTGTGAAGAACAGTCGCTCTTGCAGTGACATCTCACCATCTCAATAATGGCCTCGGGTGCAGGAGGAACTTCTGTGGTAATGGGTTTCATCATACCTGTCAAAATATAATAGTATGACATCATACTTGTTATCATGTTCCGTAAATATAATAATATACAATGTATATAAACTCTCTTGAAAGGCACAATAGTGTAAAGTAGCTGTGAGATAACTATGTATTGTATTCTAAAAGGATTTTTTTCTATAAATAATAAATTAATAAATACCTGTGTTATCTTTGTAATAGCCATTCTCTAGTGGATCCAACAGTTCTTGTTGTGGGATGGCTGCCTGGTCCCAGACACGAGCCTGAGCATGGGCCCTCAGAATGTGTTGCTTGAGGGCACCAACTGTTGGGGGAAGCTTGTCACTGTCTGCCATGTATTTGCAGAACATGTGCCATCTCAGCTCTGGAATACTTCTGATGTTGATTCCTTTTGGAGAATAAGCTGCACACACAAATCTAGCCAAACTCTTCTGCCATTTCTCTGTAACTTCACTGTCATTGCCTAGCATCCTCAGAGCTTCAATGATATCATCATCAGCTAATAGATAAATTTTCAGCCATGTGGCCTTGCCTATTCCTGCAAATCTTCCTGTATTGTCTGCACCAGAAAAGGCATGGAAAGCTGGTAATGCCTTTGCCTTCTTGTTACCAAGAGTATCCCAGAAAGGCTGGATCTGTAGGATCCCAGACACCATTGAGATAGATGTATACTTAGGCAGCAAATCATAGTTGGCAATTGCCAGTACAAACACATCAGTGTCAGGGGAGAAGAATCTCAGCTGTATATCACCTTGGTTTCTTCTTGATGCAGATACTGCTAGACATATCATTAATGTGTCTGCTTCCTCGTGGTTATTGTCATCAAAGATTCCAACATCTTTGTTACTTCTGGTTACTCCAGATGCTGAAGTGATGATCAGCTTGGAAGAGTCTTTGCTGTAATCAAGTGTCTTTCTTGCCAGGTATTCTGTCAGGTCAGCCTTCGTCTTGTCATGTGATAGGAACCTACTCATGGGTATGTGCTTGATGCTTGTCTCATCTCTTACTTGGTACTGAACTGGATCCTTCCCTTGGAGTCTCTTCTGTCTTGTTGCATTCTTCAGGGAATTTGACTTGTATGTGTCGAAAACCAGAATGATTTCATCAAATTCCTGTGTAAGGGTCATCAGCCTTTCATAGAAACTGAGGCTCAGGTCTCTAACAGTGATGACTGTTGAGGGTTTCTTAGTCATCTTGTGCACAAGCACCATTCCATCCACAACTGCAATCTTCTTGGTAGGGCACATACTTTCCTCCTCCATGGCTTCCATTTCTGGCTGTGAACCAGTTTCAACAGCTCTATCTGACACGACCTTCTCTAGAGCATGGATGAGCTTTGACTTGTCAGTGCATGGCAAAATTGCCCCATCTGGAGCAAAGAGTGATCTTGGCGTCAGGGTGAGTTCATAGTTGCCAATGGCTTCTTTCTGATCTACATCTCTGTTTGATCTGGCCAAGACCATAAGTCTGCCATATAGGTCTTTTGTTTCTTTCATGTCAATGGTTTTGTCTCGAATCTTGACCATCTGTTTCAAATTGCCAGATGTAAACATCTTATTGTTCTGTTTCTTTAAATTGGCTTGCTTCAGTATCATCTGGCTTGTAGTAACTAAACTTCTGGCAAGGCCCAGTCACTTGAGGCTTCACTCCTTGATATATGAGATGTCTTGGGATCACAACAGCCATGTAAAAAAAAACTTTCATGTGTTGTGTGTTAAAACCTGCCTTATCTAACATTATAATTGTGAACCGCATGGAAACTGGTACTCATTCTGCAAGAAAATTACATTTTTTTACATAATTATCAGATATTGTAGGCATATTTAGAGTCTTTTTTTTTCTCTCAGGCCATTGGAGATGACTTTACTGCTTCCATGGATGCTTAAAGGTTTGCATTCATTGCTGGCATTGGAACCATAGCTGATGCAGCATTCGAGATCCTGCCAAAAATACTAGGAATCGGAGTGACCAGTTTGACGTCCATTTTGACCACCATAGCGATTTAAAAAAAATGGAAAGATTGCTTTTGGGATTCCTCTGGTTCTAAACTTTCAAAAAATGTATAGTTTAACTAATCCCCCAAAAATTAAAACGAACGTGGTATCTACGACATAGCAAACTGGACTATTGTGGCCTTAGGAAGTATTTGTTGTGAGAGTCGACAGTGTCTTGAAAAAATACGGGTCTTGGCAGCAGGCAGGCCATCACTGAGAGGGTGGAGTGTTTGCCTGCCTGTTAAATCTGCCTGGCCAGTGTCGGTTTAAGATTGCATTGAGAATATTACGACATGTGGTGGGGAAGAGGAAGAGGAGGAGGAGGAAATAGGAAATAAGATGAAAGTAAGGGAGGAGAAAAAAAAAGATATATGAAGCATGAAAGAGGAAGGAGAAAAAAGAAACATACTGAAGAGGAGGAGGGAGGAAGGAAGGAGAAAGAAAAGAAGTAGATGAAGAAGAAGAGGGAAATGAAGAAAGGATAAAAAAGAAACGATGAGGAGGAGGAAACATGAAAGAAAAGGAAGAAAGGAGAAAAAAGAAATGATGGAAAGGAGGAAGGAAAAAGAGAGCAAGTAAGGAAGGGAGGAGAAAAAAAAATAGATGAAGAAAGAAGGGAAACAGACGAACCAGATGAAGGAAAGAGAAACATGAAGAAGAAAACGGATTATACTTGAATACTTACTTACAATAATAGGCCTTGCTTTGTTTTGTTGAGGTATATTGACAAGTTGTAAAAGAGGACTGAAAGGAACCGACGAGCGGGTGCAGCTTGGGGGGGAAGGAGGAGGAGGAGGAAGCCCTAGCGAACATGTTAGAGCTGGACTTAGGATTATATATAAATAACCACCTCAATGTCACGGCGTTTCCTGTTAGGTATTTGTTTATTCAAGGATAGTCTTTTCTTTTGTCTTGTTTTTATTATTTTCTTCCTTCTTTGTCTTCTATTTTTTCTTCATTTCCTTCTCCTTTGTTTTGTTTTAGTTTTCCTCTTTTACTGTTTATCTTATTGTCCTTATTTGTTTATTCAAGGTTAGTCTCTTTTCTTCTTTTGTCTTGTTTTTCTTCTTTTCCTCCTCCTTTGTCATGTTTTTGTTTTGTTTTCCTCCTTATCTCCTCATTGTTGTTATTTGGTTATTCAAGGATAGTCTCTTTGTCTTGTCTGTTGTTCTTTTCTCATTCCATTTCCTCCTTTTATCTTATCGTCTCCACCAGTCCATTTCTTTCATCTCTTTATTTATTCAAGTATATTCCCTTTTCTGTTCAGATTGTCTTTTTCTCTCCTCGTCTTTACCAGTTGCTTTATTTATCCACTTTGATTGTTTATTTATTTAGGTATATTCCCCTTTTTTCTTCATCTCTTTCTTCTTTACTCTTCTCGTTCTCCTCGTTTTCACTACCACATATAGTTATCTTTCACCTCTTTTCATTATTTTTTTCCTCCTCCTCCTCCTCCTCCTCCTGCTCTTCTTCCACCGCTTCTCTTTTACTTTTCACGACTTGTCTTAAAATAACGAGAGTGGTGCCCGTATGGTTTCTTTCACTATCTATTCCCTCCAATCACTCCTATCCTTCCCTTCTTCCCTTCCCTTCCCTCCCCTCCTCTTCCCTTTTCTCCAATCATTCACTTACCTCCCCTTTGCTTTTCTTCTCTCCCTCTTCCCTTCCCTTTCCTTCCCTCCCCTCCCCTTCCATTTTCTCCAATCATTCACTTTCCCTTTGCTTTCCTTCCCTTCCCTCCTTGCCCTTCCCTTCCCTTCCCTCCTTGCCCTTCCCTCCCCTCCCCTTCCCCCTCTCAACCCCTCCTATTACCCTTCCCTCTGTCGCTACGTGGTGCCATGCTGGGGAGGGGGCGGATGGAAGAGCCAGAGAGCTATCAGGCTTCTGTGGAGAGGGTCAATGAGTGGCGTCGCTCCTCTTCCCCCCACCCCCATCCGACCACACCCCACCCCACCCCACCCCACCCCACCCTTCTCCCCTTTGCTGCTTCACTGAAAAGGTGTAGGTATAAGCAGGTGATCGGGACACCTGTGCGTTGATGTGTCACAGTTGGGGTAGAAGGGGAGGGGGGGGCACATTTGGGAAGAGGGGAGGAATGAGGGGAATTGGAGGAAAAGAGGTAGGGAGGAGTGGGGCATGTGGGGATGGGTCGTGAAGGAAGGGAAGGGGAGGAATACTGATAGGTGATAGGAGGGATGGGGTGAGGAAGGAGTGGAAAGTTACGTAAGGATGAGGGGAATTGAAGTGGAGGAAGAGAGATAGGGAGAGATGAGGAATGAGGGTGTGGAAGGGAGAAGGTGAAGAGTATGGGAATAGGTGATAGGAGAGGGTGGGTGGTTGAGGATGGGAAGGGAATCTGAGGAGTTGGGTGAAATGAAGTGGAGGAAGAGAGGTAGGGCTAGGGAATGAATGTGATGATAGGCGGTGAAGAAAGGGAAGGGGAGGAAGGAAGTGAGAAATACGGGAATAGGTAATAAAAGGGGGGAAGAATGGAAGAAGGGTTCTGAAAAGGGGGAAAAGTAAGGGAAGGAGAGAGACATACACAAACAGACAAAAAATGAAGATAACAAATTAAAGGTTTAGGATGGAAGGATTAAAGGAACAGGTAAAGAAGGTAGAGGTAAGATGATAAACGAAAAGGAAGGAAAGAGGATTAGAAGATAGGACTAGGGTTAACAGATGAAAGGAGTGGAAAGGAATGATTAAAACAGGTAGATAACATGAAGGTTAGATGATAAATGGGGGGAGAAGGAAAGGGAGGAACACACAAGTAAAAGGTGTTGGAGGAAGGGATTTGAGGAACAGGTAAAGATCGTGAAGGTAAGATGATTGATGGGAAGGAAAGGTAAGGGGTAAAGGAGGAAGGGAAGGGAGGACTAAGGCAGACAGGTGTAGAAAAGTGAGGTAGAGGTGACAGTGATTAATGGAACAGGTATGGTTAGTGATGGGCTTTAGAGGGAGGAAGGAAGGGAGGATGGGCGAGGAAGGGAGAAGATGGATATGGGCAGTGAAGGGAAAGGGAGGAAGGGAGATGAAGGTATGGGCAAGTGATGGACGAGAGATAAAGGGTAGAATGAGGTGTAATATGGTCAGAGAGAGAGAGAGAGAGAGAGAGAGAGAGAGAGAGAATCCACCTTCCACTGTCTCTTCTTATAATATGAAGTAACCAACACATCATGACCTTTTTTAGTGTGGGGGGTTTCTCATACATTTTGTCCTTGAACCGTCACCTTTACCCGGAAAAGAATGGACAGGTGATGTGAAAGGTGTAAAATATGAAGCAGGTGAGAGACCGGCAGGGCGTGTGTTGGGGTGATGGATGGGGTGAATAGAGAGAGGGAAGAGGGACACGGCATAACAAGTAGAGCTAAAACGAGGTGGTGTGGAAGAAGAAGGATAAATAGTGGAATAATAGGAAATGATAGTGAAATAATAGGATAAATAGTGAAGTAAAAAAGATAGGAAATTTAAAAGAAGGAGTAATAGGGCTATATAGTGGAATGATAGGAAATGATAGTGAAATAATAGGATAAATAATGAAGTAAAAAAGATAGGAAATTTAAAAGGAGTTAGAATTGAGGAAGCGTGGACGAAAACTTAGAAGAATGAGAATGTAGTGAAATATAAAAGATAGGAAAGTGAAAAGGAGATAGCAACAAAGTAATATCGATGAAAACGAAGAGAAAAATTATGGAAATGTAAAGAAATGGAACCTAGATAAATTAGAAGGTAGAAATGAGAATGATGGAAAATACAAATAAATAAGAGGTTAGGAAAGTTTAATAAAAGAGTTAGAAACGAAGTATGATGTCTGAAAATGGAGGTCAGCGAAGTTAAAAAGAAGAAACAAGGTGTGAGGAAGAAGGAGAATTTCACTGAATATATTGAAGTAGATGTTAGGAAAGATTAGAAGCCCATGGAAACAAAGCATGGTGGGTAAAAAAAAAAATTATAAATACAAAGAGAAAAGTAGAAACGTTTAAAGGAGATAGGAAATATTAAGCGGACGGAAAGAAAATAAGGGAAGATAAGAAAAAAACAAAACAAAGCCAAGAAATAAATAGAAGAGATAACAGGCAGAAACGAATAAAAGGGAAAAAAATGGAATTAAAAAAAGCAGGGTAAGGGAATGTTTTAAAGCAGGAAATATGATTGTAAGAAAGATTTCGATGGAGGAGGGGAGTGAAGGACGAAGCGAGGTGAAGGAGAAGAGGGAGGGAGAGAAAAAGAGGAAGATGAAAATGGGAAAAAAAGAGTATAGGAAGGTGAAGAGGTCAGGGAGATGAAGGCCAATAGGAAGGAAGATGAATGAAGATAAGAAAAATGTGAAAGTGGAGGAGGAAGAAGGAAGAAGGAAGGAGAGAGGAGTGACAGATGTGTTAGTGGTATCAAAATTGTGGAGAAAAGAAGTGAGGTGAAGAAGATGAATAAGTACGGATTAAGGAAGAGGAAAATAAGAAAGATAGTAAGGAAAGGTAAACATCAGGATTGTGAAGGAAAGGGGGAACGGGAGGAAAACTAAAGTAAAGAGGGAGGAAATGAAAATAGGAAAAGGGAAAGTAAGAAAAAATAAATGTCAAGATTGTGAAGGAGAGGAGAAAGGAAGACAAAGAGGATGGAAGGAGAAGAGGAGGAGGAGGAAGAGTATCGGGATTATGGAGGAAAGTGAAAACAAGGTGAAAGGAGGAGAAGGAGAGGACAAAGGAAGAGACAGAATGGAAGGAGAAAAGGAGGAGGAATAGTATCGGGATTATGAAGGAAAGTGAAAATATGGAGAAAGGAAGAGACAGGATGGAAGGAGATGAGGAGGAGAAAGGAAGACAAAGAGGATGGAAGAAGAGGAGGAGGAAGAGTATCAAGGTTATGAAGGAAAGTGAAAACAAGGAGAAAGGTAGAGAAGGAGAGGAGAAAGGAAGGGACAGGATGGAAGGAGAAAGGAAGACAGGAAGAGAAGGAGAGGAGGTGGAGGAGGAGGCAAAGGAGGACAGGTATGAGGGCGTGACACAGGTATAATATGTTAGCCAAGCGCTTTACCTGTCTCTTCCACATGAGAGACTTCTGGTCCCTTTACCCTCCTCCTCCTCCTCCTCTTCCTCCTTGACAGGTTTCTAAAGGACAATGCGTGTAGAGTTCTTGAGGTGCATTTGAGAGAGAGAGAGAGAGAGAGAGAGAGAGAGAGAGAGAGAGAGAGAGAGAGAGAGAGAGAGAGAGAGAATCATTACGTAATTTGTCTAGCTGATATTGGGTGGAGGAGGAAGAAGAGAAGATCGTTAGGTCACTCGTGGTGGTGATAATAGTGGTGTGTGTGTGTGTGTGTACTGGGGAAGACAATGGAGGGGAGAGGAAGGGGAAGAGGGGGATGTTGGGGGAGGATGTTTTTTCCCCTATGTTTAAAGTTCACAACCCCAACTTAGGTGTAGCACGAAAAACGGGTTGTGTGTGTGTGTGTGTGTGATGGTTTAAAGTTCACACACACACACACACACACACAGCGTCCTCCTCCTCTCTCCTTATTCGTTCTCCTTCCTTGAATGTGTTTCCATCCTTCCTCTTCCTACCTCCTTTCTCTTGATCGCTTCCTCCTTCACTGATGCCTCCTGCCATTTACTTCCTTCCACCATCTCTTCCCTCTCTCCTTCCTTCGCCCACATGCCTCCATTTCTATCTCTCTGCCTCTCGTAACATTTGTATATTTGTGTCCGTGAATGTGAATGAAGAACTGAGGGAAATGTATTGATAGAAGCGAGGAGAGACAGTATGCAGGTGCACGAGAATAGAACAATATGGTGAAGGGAAATTAAGAAATGTAGATAGAAATAGATTATGTTTAAGTTAATATGAAAAGAACTTAGTGAAAGGTGTTGAACGAGTGAAATGTATAAAGTATGTAATAAATACTGTAAATATGAATGGAAATGAAGTGAAATGTATATAGATAGAAATATATTGTTTTAAGATGAATACAAATATAACTTCAAAAGGGAATGAGTAAACAAAATAACCAGACAGACAAATGGGGGAGAGAGAGAGAGAGAGAGAGAGAGAGAGAGTTAGGAGTCATAAATAATGCCACAATGCAAGGGAATATAAGGAAAAGGAGAGCTGACTAAAGGTATTTATGATCCAGCCGAGCGTAAGAGGTGGGAAGTCAGTTAGTGAGAAACGCAATCTTGCAAGACAGCGAACAACGGTTGCTTTTCGTTATCCAGTGTACACCAGTTATAGCCTGCGTGTGTGTGTGTGTGTGTGTGTGTGAGAGAGAGAGAGAGAGAGAGAGAGAGAGAGAGAGAGAGAGAGAGAGAGAGAGAGAGAGAGAGAAGGTTGCGTCTGAGTTTTTTCCTTCCTTCCCACCTTTCCTCCTGAGAATGGTATTTGTAAATCATAAGAAACATTAAATAACAAATCAGTGTGGGTTGGCTCCTGTTTTATGCTTCATGTTTTCCCTTCACTTATAATAATGCACGTTGTAGAGAATAATAAAGATAAAAGAATGTAGTAAGTTGTAAAGTAGAATAAAACGAAATAGATGCATAGTAGAGTAAAATAAGTAGAATGAGAATTGAGATGTAAAATGAAAATAATGCAAGTTGAAAAAATTGCGAAATAGTGAAGTAAAACCAAGTAAAATAATAAAACAACGGAAAATATAAAGTAAAATACGAAAAGAATGCAGATTGCATAGCTAAAAAAAAAGTAAAAAAAAAAAAAAAAAAGAATGCAAGCTGTAGAGTAAGATTTTTTTCCCTCGTCATTGCTCCCCCTCGACCCAAGAATATAAATTGTATTACGTAAAAGAAAAATAAGAAATCAGTGACGACGGTTCTCTCTCTCTCTCTCTCTCTCTCTCTCTCTCTCTCTCTCTCTCTCGACCCAAAAAAGGAAGTTGTTTACAGTTACTTCAGTGGACTTTAATTCTTTTTTCCATTCTTTTGCGTCGTCCTTGGGAGTGTTCAATCTCATTACGCACTATTTTCAACCTTTTTTGTCTCACTACGAGGGGAGACTGTGTGTGTGTGTGTGTGTGTGTGTGTGTGTGTGTGTGTGTTGGGTTGATTTACGGCCACGCCCTCTCTTCCATGCTCACACCTCTTCCATCTTCTTCCTCCTCTTCTCCTCTTACTCTTCGTCTTTCTCATTTTCTTTCTGCTCTTCCTCTAATTCCTCCTCATAGCATTTTTTCACTCTTGATTCCTTCCCATTTCACTTTCTCATCCTTGCCTCCTTCGCCTCCATGTCACTTCTACACCTTTTTCCTTCCCATTTCCCTTTCTCATCCCAATCTCTTCCTTTTCCTCTCCTCTCCCTTCTCTTTTTCTCTTATTGCTTCCCATTTCCCTTTCTCATCCCTGCCTCTTCCTCTTTCTTGCCACTTCTCTTCCTCCTCCTTTCTCCACAACATACCACACCCCATCACCTCTTCCTCTTCCCCTTCGCCTCCCCATCATCACACCCTTCCCTCACCTCCCCCTCCATTCATCTTCCGCTGCATTAGGTAACAACAGTATAAAGAAAGCCTTGACTTTTATATGCACGTTCTATTGTAAGGGAAGGAGAGGAGGAAGAATGAAAACTAAGAAAAAAAAACATGTAATCAAGTGTCAGTTTAAAGAAAGTTTGAACGAAGGAAAGATAGTGTGGTGGAGTGAAGGAAAGATAGCGTCTCTCTCTCTCTCTCTCTCTCTCTCTCTCTCTCTCTCTCTCTCTCTCGAAGTGATCAGAGGAGAAACTTGGAGGTGGTCGCCGTCATTGGTAGTTTAGTGGTTGTCCGCCCCGAGGCTCTCTTGTCATTACCCGCTACAGTTTCTCCTCCGTACTGCCGGCGCCTTACAGGTCACCCAGAGAGAGAGTTTGGGGAGAAAGAACGGTTCAAGAGCGCATGTGCGTATCCGTCGTAATGGGGAGGGTGAATGGGCGGTGTAGGTAGACAACTGCGTAGATGTGGGAGGTGGCGCTGGTGGTGGTGGAGGAGGAGGTGATGGTGTTGCAAGGTAAGCAGCTGCTGGACTCTTGGGGTGAATAGGAACGACTAGATGCGTAGGTGGCAGCAACAGTAGGGAGAGGAAGACGAGGGGGCTATCTAGGTTGGTGAATGTGAAGAGTAAATAGTGGTAGTGATTGTAGTAGACTTGGGTAGGCGGGGTAACCTAACTGCGTATGCTAAGTAGGCTAGCGGGGATCGGAGGAGTCGTAAGTAGGTGCATGGGTAGGCCAGGCTTATGGTAGGGGTGGGTTGGATAGAAGGAGGGGGGTATGGATCGTCTGCAAGGTAGGTTGGTAGCTGAAGAGAAAGACCAGTTTTGGAGTTGTGTAAGAGCTGTTTACCTCCTCACCCTCCCCCCATTTCTTCCCCTTCCTCCCTATACCCACACTGTCTTCCCTCCCCACTCCGTCTCTCCGCCGTCATGACTTCTGCAACCTTGTATTAATCTTGTTGCTGCTGAGAGAGTCGAGGGAGAGCGGAGAGGAAGGAAAGGGAGGAGAGGAAGGAAAGGGGGCGAGAGGAAGAGGGGGTGGGGGTTGGAGGACGAGAAGAGTGGGGGTGAGGGAGAACGCCTGCGTCTTACAGCCTCTCCCTCCATCCCTCTTCCCCATCCTCCCCCGCTCCCCTCTCACAGTTCCCTCTCACTCGCTATATATGGAGAGGAAAAATGGTGGCGCTCTCTCTCTCTCTCTCTCTCTCTCTCTCTCTCTCTCACACAACATCACGCCACTACTTTTCAACATCCGTGTAAGTAGTGGCATGTGTTGGCTTCCCAGTTATTACTATTTTATTCGACTAAAAGTAACGGCGATGCTATCTAAAATTGTCCATCCATAGTAACGTACCGGCCTAGTCAGTATGTTTGTTTGTCTGTTCGCGCCCTGTAGTATGGTCTATTTTTACGTGATTCAGATTCTTGTTGCCAGTTGCTCGTCCTGTCACCGAATTTAGACTTGGCGACACTGATTGTGAGTACGATGGACGGGGGGGAGGGGAAGAGGAGAAGGTGGAGGAGAGCGATATGATACTGGTCTGAAGTGGGAGGTGGGTGCAATGAGGAGGATTAAGAGAAGTGTGAAGGAGTTGACGTGAGTTTGAGGTCACGTAATACTAAAGATACTTTGAAGGGAAGGGGGGAAAGGTTTCGAGTGAGTAATCTAGGCGGCTTAGTAAGTGTTGAGAAGGAAGATTAAGCAGAGGGGTGAAAGGGAGGGAGGTGATATTGAAGTCGCAAAGTACTGGTATGAAGTTTCAGTGACTGGAGGAAGAGGGACGTCAGAGTGCAATTCGGGTGGTTGAAGGAAATAGGGATAGGGAGGAGGATCAGGAGAAAGGGGCTGTTGTAGTAGTATGGAGGTTCAGTGATGGAAGGAAGAGGGAGGTCTGATGCAATTCGGGCGGCTGAAGGGATAGTGAGGAGGAGGAGGTAGTTGCTGTGATAGTGAGGCTGCTTATGTAATGCCATTGAGGTTCTTTGACAGGAGGAAGAGGGACGTCTGAGTGCAATGTGGGTGGGTGAAGTGAGTTAGTGGTGAGGAGAGAAGCAGTGACGTGCTGGTCCAGGATGTAAACAATAACAGTGCCACGTGGTGCAGTGGGAGGACGGGCGGCGGCGGCGGTGGCGGTGATGGTGGTTGCGGCTGACAGAAGGGGACCCGGCCGCCGCCACGTGGTGCCGCCCGGCTGGCTTTGCTGCAACATAACTGCGTAGTTGCCGGCCCCACTCGGGTGATAACGGGCCCCCCTTCCCCGGCCGGCGCTGCTTACCTCCCTCCCCCAGAGTCCCCCCTTTCACACTGTCACGCGGGGAGGAGCGAGAGTCGAGGAGGTGGGGGGGGGGGGGTAAACACACCTCCGTGATGCATTTCGTCCTCTGTCGGGGAAAGCATTGATCTCGCTCATTGCACGTGCGTGGAGGGGACTGTTCCCTGATGCTGCCGTGCTGCCCATTGGTGCTGCTAGAGGCTGTAGGGCATGGCAAGGGGCAGAGGGTCCGTCCACGCTACCCGGGCGAGGAGAGCGTATCCCAGCGACAGGTGACTAGCGGGCATTAGTAGGTGGCCTCAGGCGTGGGTGGCGGCGGTGAGTGGAGGTGCCCCAAGCCTCCCTCCCTCCCTACCCTCGCCAGGCGCTCAATGCTTGCCGGGTCACGTGAGACGCCGGGGAGGAGGAGAGGGAGGAATGAAGGTAAAGGGGCACTGGGAGGCTGGTCTTGTCTGGGTGATTCATGTAGCATTTTAAATTCTCAGCCAGCTTTTGCCCTAAGTTTCACCATCGCTGTATTATATTATTTGTAGTTTACTTTTTTTGTCCTTTTTGCTTGGACTTCTGAATTGCCAGCCTCGCCATTGTTACAGAAAGTGGAAGGCCGCATCGGCAGTTGATATACCCGTTTGTCTGGTTCTTGTAGCCTTGTAGCGGCATGTGACGGCTAAAGGTGGTGGTGGTGCGGGGCAGGAAGGACAGCCTATACGTTTCTGAAGCAATGGAAGTGGTCGGTGGGAAGGATCCGAGCGGTGGTGTCGATGAAGTAAGAACGTATAGCTCTTTACTTATATCTCAGGCAGGGGAGTTGATCCACTTAGTCTTGATAGCGATGAACTTGATGGTTACAGCTGGTTACTGAAGCGGTGATGGCGGTGGCATGGGTAGAAAAGGAAGGGGATGCTTAGCTGGCTGCTGAAGTTGTTGTGGATGATGATTGTGGTGGAGTCTACTTTGGTTGTGGTATTTTGGCAGTGGTGGCGTTATGGGGGGCGTTGCATGGAGATTGTATAATGTTATGTTGGCAGTGAAGTTAAAGGGGCCCTTCGCGAGGTGGTGGAGGACGCGAGATGGAATGTTTGGTGAGGTGGTGGTAGGAAGGGTGGAAGTGGTCTGAGGGGCGGTGGAGGGCATATGAGACGATCGTGTGATTTTTTAAACGTCATATGAGTCTTTATAGTGACGATAACGTGGCTGAATTGTCTTTCTGAACCGTTTTTCAAGGCATGGTTAGTTGATTTTTACGAGTTTGCAATATGTCGACTTTAAAAATTCAACACTTTTAACTTCGTCCCAAAAATGGAATTAATAATCCAAACTTGCCATTAACTTAAATTCTAATACGACATTTAAACATTCTTTAGCGGGTGTGTTGGTGTTGGTGGTGGATGTAATAACAAGAAAAGTGGAATGTGGTGTGAGGAGTGGCGGAGGGCTTGGGAGACGCCATAGTGTTGGTAAAGGTGGAGGGCGTGGTGGCGGTGGGGAGGGTGAAAGGCATTTTGGTGGGTTGGAGGGCATGGAAGACTGCATGCTTCAGCGGTGGATGGTGTGGCGGCGGTGCGGAACATAACATAAGAACATAAGAACGCAGGCGGCGGTGTACGGAATCTGCATTGATGGAGCGTTCTGATTTGCTTAGGTTTCTTGACATTCTTCCAATTAAATGTTAAATACGAGTAAAGTACAAGAGAACATTATGGAAGGAGAGGAAAAGAGGTGCAGCATATTAAATACTTGCCTCAAATCCTCCCTTACCCCACAAAATGGCAAGAAGTAAGGAACGTACTTGGTTATTAATTAAAACGTGTTAAAGGAAAATAGTTTTGGTGCTGAAATGTGCTTGCTGCAGGGAAGGTACAAGCTGTCTAGGGAAGTAGTCGTGTCGATTTTAAACCTAACCGAAACCTAACCACAGTTTTATACACACACACACACACACACACACACACACACACACACACGTCGCGGTTCTCAGTTGTGTTGCGTACGTAGTTGGAAGGGTTATAATTATGTAGGTTATATAATACTGGCTGACTAGTACCAAAGCTCACCCATTCACACGTCACAGCTGCCACCCAAGTTTCTAGACTCCTTGGTTGCCACAGTCTGGGGGCATTGAGTCATGGACGCTCAGATGGGTTATATGAAGGTCGTGAGCAAAGTTCGTAACGTTCAAAGAGCCACAAACCAGCCAGTGAGCCAGCGGGAAAATGCTCCTGGGTCTCTTTGCTTCCTGGTTCACGGCACGCCCACCCACGCCACCGCCATGGCCGCCAGACACAGCCATGCTCGGTCCTTTATGTTCCTTTTCTTTTCCTGTGTTACCCTCAAATGACAATGGCAGTCAAATTGGAAAATAATATATATTAAACAGTCAAATAGAAATATAATATATACGTATAAAGCCATTGTGTGTGTGTGTGTGTTCCGTCACGTCGGTTTCCATGGAGAGCGAGCTGGGTGAATGAAGAAAGCTTTTGCTGAATAAGAAAATACGTAACCGCATTGAGTGAGATGAGGGAAGGTGCCTTTGCCGGCCTGTCCCCCCGCTCTCCACTTCCCATGGCAACAGCACCGCCGCTCTCTCCCTCTCTCCTCTCTCCAAATAGCAGAAGCTTCAGACCGTCAAATGTTGCCGTCTTGACTTTCTTTTCCCGTGAACTGAAATAAACTGAAGGGGCTCTTGATTCAGACACGACATTGACAGTTGACATGCCTCCGTTGATCGCCGGGCTGCGAAACGTCAATACCGGGGAAAAAACAAAACAAAAAAAACAGCAGGTGGTGTAGACTGAGCACGATCTCGAATACGTTTCCCAGCAGTGTTTACAATATACGATGACCTTGAGAGGAGAGACGCACGCCGTAGTAAAGACGTGGCCAAGTCAGCCGCCGGCAATGGTGTCTCGAGCCCCTCACACCGCCAGTGAGAAACCATCATTGCCAGCTTTTCCTCGACAGATCCCATATTGTAGGTTAGCTTGACACGGGGGAAATAAGAGAAGCATCCTAATAATTCCAGTCGAGCATAACATAATGCAGATAGTGGGTTGTAGTAACAGGTGAAACCTCCAAATACGCTGTTTCGAACGTTTTAAGAGACGCTTGTTGTGGTATCGTGTTTTATAAGATTTCCTCCCCCTTTCTCCACCTCCTCCTGCTTGCCCCCGCAGCTGACTGGGCGTCCTGGCAACTCCTCCCCCTTACTCCACTGCTTGCCGGGGTCCGATGTAACGTTCACCGGCCATAAGATTTGCCATGTGGCTAATATTAAAGTGCCTGCTCGTGGCTGCATGATTCAGCCTCCCATCAGTTGTGAAATATCAACGAAAAGGGCCTGAAAAATCCTCTACTTTTCGGGTTAGCTTATAAAGTAAAATAAGATTGAGTTGGCAATGTGTACTGGGTTTATAGTTTACCTCTGTGTGTGTGTGTGTGTGTGTGTGTGTGTGTGTGTGTAAACATCCAAGTGTGCTCGTAAAGCATGGCATAAGTAACTGAGCCTCAATTACTGAGGCACCTCGAGACTGTCTGTGTATGTCATGAGTGTCTGCCCTGGATAGTAATGATTGCTTTGCCTGCTCCATGCTCTAATTTCACTCCAAGTTTACTTTTTTTTTTTTTTTTTTTTTTTTTTTTCAAAAGCCGCTATTGTTAAAGTCTTCTTGTCACCCATTCAATTCCTACCTCATGAACTGTTGACAGCAAATAAAACATGTGATATATATGAAATGTGTAGTATCCCCCTTCAGGAAGACATGAAGTAGGCTGAGTCAGTGTGTAATGAAGAATGCACAAGCCGGACGCCTCCTAACTTGAGTGTTACTGCTTGCAGGTGGAGCGGGCGGCAAGGGGACATGGGGAGCGCTGGGGTCCGAGCTGGCCGAGGAAGAGGTGGATGGAGCCATCGACTCCAATGACCCCAACTATGATGAGGCCAACCCTGAGAACAGGGAGTTTAAGATTAAAGTGATTGATCTTGATCGCTCCAATGAGGAACTGCAGGTGAGTCCCTAAAGTCATGACATCAGAATCCTACCGCATTTTCATATCTATCAGCCAATTTGGGAGGCAAGAGCGATCAGCTGAGCCCCTGCCCCCTGATGATGGCTGGCCCGTGCCTCCCGTCTTCATGACACAATATAAGTGAATATGCAAATAATCTGGACAGTGGGCTAGGCTTCGTTATATAACTATCCATTAGGCTGCCAGATGATGATGGACATACAGTATATACATTTATTATCAAACTTTAAGATATAATTGGTGATAAGAACGATGAATATATGACTAATTTAACCCCGGGCATCCCCCGGTGTTTAGTAAGAACATAACATAAGGGGCTCGCAAAAAGCCCACTGACCTATACTTGGCAGCCCTTGTCACCTATCAGTAACAGTAATAGATGGGCCACTAACACACCCACCCACGCAGTAATAGATGGACACTAACACACACAGTAATAGATGGACATTAACACCCACCCACCCACACATTAATAGATACACTAACACCCACACCCACATAGTAATAGATGGGCCACTAACACACCCACCCACACAGTAATAGACGGACACTAACACCCACACCCACACAGTAATAGATACACTAACACCCACACCCACACAGTAATAGATGGGCCACCCACACCCACACAGTAATAGATGGGCCACCCACACCCACACAGTAATAGATGGACACTGACACACCCACCCACACAGTAAGAGATGGACACTAACACACCCACCCACACAGTAATAGATGGGCACTAACACACCCACCCACACAGTAATAGATGGACACTAACACCCACACCCACACATTAATAGATGGACACTAACACACCCACCCACACAGTAAGAAATGGACACTAACACACACACTCACACAGTAATAGATGGACACTAACACCCACACCCACACAGTAATAGATGGACACCAACACACCCACCCACACAGTAACAGATGGACACTAACACCCACACCCACACAGTAATAAATGGGCCACTAACACCCACCCACACAGTAATAGATGGGCCACTAACACACCCACCCACACGGTAATAGATAGGGTACTAACACCCACACCCACACAGTAATAGATGGGCCACTAACACACCCACCCACACAATAATAGATGGGCCACTAACACACCCACCCACACAGTAACAGATGGACACTAACACACCCACCCACACAGTAATAGATGGGCCACTAACACAAACACCAACACAGTAACATGACGGGGAAAAGCTGAGGAGCATTCTTGCAGTAAATATTTGCTTCCCAAAATGGCGGGCCTTTGTGGGGCAGCTGAGAAGTGATCAGCTGATAGCTGATGATGATGTCACATGCAACCCCTCTATACTCAGAAAAAAAAGTACTATTATAACATCTCGTCTTTCATTACCACTGATCTTCACAAAACCTTTCAGCCCTCAAAAGTTGTTCACTCAATTTAAAAATCAATAAACATTATGTAACATCTTTATCTATCCTGACTAATTATTTGCTTTAAAGGCATTGAATTTAGTTTCATAAATTCAAAACAACCATTTTATATTAATTAAAATCTCATAAATCTGTCACAGAAACAAATATCGTCCCTTGTGGCCGAGTACTTCGACCATGGGGACACGCAGGAGACTTACTTGTCTCTGGAGGAGCTTCAGGTGTCTACCAGGGCACACCTGGTACTGGTGACAGCGGTGGAGTTAGCCATGGACCACAAGCCATCCCACCGGGAGATGACCAGTGTCCTCCTGGCGGATCTTTATGGGCACCTCCTCTTTGAGCCCCACTATACCAAAGGTATCCTAGCTGCCCCTGCCTATTTCTTAAGGACAGAGATAGGCTCAAGGATGATAACTGGAAAAAAAGTTTGCTCCATACTTGTATAAGGATTCAAAGACATAATTGCTGGCTTGTATATAGCAAACAGTTTAGACAAGCTGTCATAGAAGAGTACATCATTATATGATACTGCTATCTAGAGGGTATATGTTAAAAAGAAATGGTAGAGAACTTTACTTGTGGCCATTACCTTGAAGAGGAGCTGCAGGAGGGAACAGGACATCAGATATGGACTAATGAAAATATTCAGGGGCCAACAACACCATTATGGTGACTGCATTATCTTTTGAGATATTTGCTTGAGAAGTCACCAAGTGGTTACTAATTTCCTCTAGTATTTATGTTACTGGGTCTCCAGCTAACACGAGTATGATGTTCCCCAGGTTATGATACGCTTATTAAGAACCTAAATGAGCTTGTGCTGGATACTCCAGACGCTCCAACCATTCTGGGCAACTTCATTGCGCGCTCCATTGCTGATGATTGCATCCCTCCCAAGTTCCTCCAGAGTTACAAAGGCAAGGTAAGGTGGCCACCCACACTCATCTGTAGGGAGCTCTGAGCTTCTGGATTGGTATTGATGTAGACCAATAGTTCCCATGAAGGAACTTGCTTACTCCTTACTCCTTATTCCTGTATTCATAAGAAACCTGGTTCTCATTTTATAAATGATAAGTATTTATTGAATTAGAACAGCATGAAAATGCATTTTTACAATATCTAGTACACAATAAGACATTGTAGACTGAAATTAATCATGTTATTGCTCTTTAATAATTTTAATTTGTCTCATGTAGGTTGACTGTGAGCATGCAGTCGTGACGCTGGCAAGATCTGACAGCCTCTTGTCAATGCGTCACGGGTTGGTGAGGCTTGATAATGTCTGGGGAGTCGGGGGTGGGACAAGGCCTGTCAAATACCTGGTGAAACAGATGGTTTTGCTGCTGGAGGAGTACCTGTCCTCCTCTGACATTAATGAGGCCACTAGATGCCTTCAGGAACTGGAGGTACCTCACTTCCATCATGAACTGGTAAGTCATCTCTTGATGGGAAGTGTAATACATTGTAGCTGGGTAATAAAATTAGCATCATCATCATTATCTCCATAATTATTGCTGTAATCCTCATTTTCATTGGCATTGTTATCCATATGAATGCTAGGGAATCAGAAAAAAAAATATTTAAGTGGAAAAAATGATTAATTATTACTTGTATGGTTTCTATATTAACATGAGATCATGCCAACTAACCTTGTACCTCTGCTCATAGGTTTATGAAGCTGTTGTGATGGCAATAGAAAAAATGGACACAAGAACTTCCAAGATGATGATTGAGCTGCTGGGCTCACTCCACCGTGCCATCATCATCACCCCCACACAGATGAGGGCAGGCTTTGTGAGGGTTAGTGTCAGTCAATGTGATGTTGTCTTAGATTTAAGGGGGTTATAAAGTTAAAACCAATAAGGTAGAGGTAAATTTGAATGCCTCCAGCTTTTAGGACAAGGGAGATTAATATGAAGAGTTGGGAGATACTTCAGAGATTGCCATGTGTCTCCCAGCACCGCTAGGCTGCACCGTTTTTCAGTGCCTCATCAGTTTAGTTTGAATACCTTTCCAGCACTCAAGATCATTGTGTAACATTTTTTCTGGACTAACTGATTTGAAACTTGTCAGGTGGGTGTGCATATGTCACGAGGAATGAGTCTTGGACTTGGGACGCCTTGTTGCGGTGGTGTCGAGTGGGAGGGAGGCATGCAGGCCCAAGAGACAGGACTTAGTGAGCAGTTTTGCCAAGCTGAACCTGATTGAAGCTTCCCATGTAGATTTTTACAACCTATTTGGTGGATTTTGAGGGGAAATTGTTTGTGCTGAGCTAAGCAGGATTCTTGATGGTGGTAATGATTTTTAAGGTTTGTATGTAAGATGGGAATGTCACATGTGCTGGCACTCCTGCCTAGTTGCAATTAGTCATAGGTCTAGATTGCCTTGGGAAATTGTTAGTATTACTTGATAACTTTTTATCTTTTCATCATCATGCCATACACTACAGGTGTAAGCTACTTATAAATACAAAAACTACATAGTAATATGTTTTATCTGTGGCATGCAAAAATCCTATAATGGTCCCTTCTTTTTGTGAGACATGCATATGTCTCTTAAATGTAAACATGACTCATTTAATGTTTGTATATCCTCTAATGGCTGATTGTATAGTCAGCCTAAAGTAATGTGATTGAAGGGGACTTATCTCTAAATACATAAAAACACTTTCAAAGTATAAGAAACACCGAGAATTGTTGTACTAACGAGGCATTCCAAGGAGGTTTGTGCCACCCTCAAAGATGAAGCTTCTGTGAGGAAAACAATAAAGGATCTTCTAACTTGTCATTTGATTTAACTGGCATATGACAAAAGTAATAATCACAATATAATTTATTTTCTGTATAATTGGCACTACCTTCGAGCGAATAATTAGAGGTGTGGCATCTCTTTCCTGCATACTGGGTAATGTAATACCTTAATTTTAACTGAAATGCATTGATAATTATCATTTTACAAATGAAGGATATGTTCTCTTCCTCACCTTTATATTGGCACAAAGGAGAGCCTATCACATAAGCTTCATTCTTGTCTTTGGTTCTCAGGTACTTGAAGGAACTTCATTCATGTTATATATGCTGGGCCAGCTAGTTTAAGATACAGGAGACCAGTATTTTGCAATTGTGTTTCATGCATAACAGAATGTATGTTAATGATTGTGAGCTTGACAAAGCATTTTTGGTTCAGTAGAGAGAGAGACTATAGAAGTGAATTGCACAATGGTAATATACGGCAGTGGGAATGTTAGGTAGTGATAACGATACTTATTCAGTTTGAAGGCAAAACAAGAATTTTAATATTAGGCACAATAAAGTTGGAGGGGGAACAGAGTAGAAGGAATATGCCATGAATCCTCCAGAGTGAGGGCATGTGTCCAAGGCAGAATTGTGTAGGGTATTAAACTAATTGATTTAAATCATTAAGGTGAGCAAAGTTTTAGGTTTGTTCACTAGGCTGGTCAGTGAAAGTAGATGAAAGCCAGAGTTGCTTCAGTGGTCTACAGTGAAATTCCTAAAACAGATTTCAGTGAAGGGAGAGTGAGTCTAGATGTAGAATTTTACATAGTTGGTAGAATTAGGTAAGAGATAAACATTACAGTTTAGGGAGAATGACAATTAAGTCATGGCCAAATGGTAAAAAATTCTGAAGAATCTAGATCATTGGCACAAAAGCACATATTAGAATTGTGTATTTAGATGTGACATCCAGCTGTATACTGCAATTTATGGGAGAGAAAGTAGAGAGGAACAAAATAGTGATTACTGTCAGCAGTAGTAGTAGAAGGTGAGGTTTAGAGAAGAGGAGGTGTTCCACAGGGTTTTTAGAAGTTTAGAGTAGGGGAGAAAGTTGAAGGAGCTGTCAACACCTCTTTAGGCTGTCCCCAGAAGTGGGGTCCAACCTGTGGACATTTCTGGTTCCCTCAGCTCACCCAGCTGTTGAAAATGAATATCCTTACACTTAATGAAGATACTTCCTCCATTTGTGTATCTCTTTCTTTTGAACCAGTGGCTGAATTTTTTTAACAAAGCAAGATCTTAAAATTTTATAGCATGGAAGGCTGAATAGCAGGGGTTTCCTATCAATGTACACACACTTTTGTGACCAGGTAGAAGTTATGTGCCACAAACTTACAGTGCCAACCTTATTTTCTGGCAGGTGTATGAAGATATGCCGCAGATTTGTGTGGATGTGCCTCCTGCCTATACAATTCTGGAAAAGTTTGTCATGCAGTGCCAGAGCCAGAAGGTTGTTGGGGACGATGTGGTGAAGAAGCTGCCCGTGAGGTGAGTGAGACGAGGCACACATATTGCAAAATTTCAGTTGTTGAAACCCTACTCTTCTAAGTGGCAAAATGTGACTGATGATGGGGTCAAGAAATTAAGGCAATACAGAAAAACTTTTCTGCTCAAAATTTTCAAGGAAAATTGACCTTACATTAGACAAGCATGAAAATATTTGTTTATGCATAAGGTCAAATGGTGATTTTCTATTGTCCTGACAGGGGCCGCAAGCGCTTTGTGTCTGAGGGTGACGGTGGCCGCGTCAAGGACGACGCCTACTTCTGAGCAGTCAGCACACATTCCCGGGATGCCACTGAGGAGGGAGATCAAGTGGAAGTTTTAGTTGGTGTGTGAAATTTTTTTTTTTTAATTATTATTATTTTTTCTTGGAATGCATTTCCTAACATGACAATATTGTTGGTCTGTAATAATGTTAGAGTAAGACTAAACTGTGGGCCCTGAATATTATTATTTTCTTACATAAACTTCACACACACACACACACACACACACACACACACACACACACACACACACACACACACACACACTAAATGACAACTTAATCCCAGGCATTGGTTGGTTTTCTTTTTAAAAAATTCATGACTCCTGTGTGGCATCCTAAGCACAGTTCTTCAGGTGAAAGGAGATTGCAATTCCTCCTACGATTTGCCAGTGAAGGTCTCCTCTGCACACTAAAGACTGTTGCTGTGTGGACTGAGTTTCCACATTGTTTACAAGTACTTGTCCTTGGGCTTGAAATTTTGAGTTTTCTGCACTCTTTACTGTTTGATGAATATCTTGTTAAATTTCTGTACTGTGTGATACAGAAGGTTGGAAAAGACCATTTTGTATCGTGTGCATCTTTTCTATTTTCTTGTGTACTTGGGCATCAACTCTGTGTGTAAACAAGTGGAAACTGCTTGTACTGTAGACAGGTAGCGCGTTGCTTTGTTAGGTCCCCACACCTTATGCTTACCACCACTCCCTTAGCTGAAGACACAGGGACATGGATCTACATTTAAATTGCATCAGGAGGTGATGGAGACAATGTGTGCACAGAACCTGTGATCATTTGTGATTAAAAAGTCAGTTTTAATACTGCAGGTAATTAAAATAAATCTGATAGTGATGTAATGTAATCCATGGACTGCACTTTGGCCAAAGGAATGGTTGAGTTGGCTTGCTCCTGACAAGTCCCCTGCTGACGTGGTCGTCTCAAAGGATTGGCTGGAAGATTCGTTGGGATGTGGTCAGCCTAATTCAAAATTGGTTAAATTTTGACGATCAAGTTGGCTCTTCTCAAGCTTTATAAGTCCCTACTGAGCTGTACCTGTGTATTAATCATGCATATACTTGTTGTTGCAAATAGCAAGGGATTCATTGCTCATTTGTGAATACTATTTTTTCTATTGTGACTACTATAGGGAGGAAATATGTAATGTTTCTTCATTATAGTGTTTCTTTTGTCTTATAAGGTTCTCTTGCCAAGTTGAGCAAGAGCTGGAAGTACAAGAGTAAGTTTAGTTTTGAAGACTGCCAAAATACTAAAAATAATGAAAAAAAAAAAAAAGAAATGAGGTCTGGCCTTTCCAGAGCGAGAGGGGCCTGGGACCACTAAAGAGGATTGGTGTCAACACTTGTCAAGGTAGATGCATAGTGAGGACAGTGTGCCTGAATTGCATTCATTAGTAATCCTTTTTGTAGTAATTACAAAAATTATTTATTTGTTATAAATTTAACTTATTTCAATGAAATAAGTTTAGTTTTAGTTTATTTTCTTTGTTTCAAATACAACTGGCCTCAGAGGCTGTCAGTATGCATCTGGTTTTGACAAGGTATTATAATAATCTTGGGAATAACTGAACTGATTGTAACTGCACATGAAAAAGTACAAAAAAATGGCAAAAAATGGAAAAAATCTTAAATAAAAATTGCAAAATCAAGTAGTTTTATAAAATGATAAACCTTTATTTACAGTATTATGATCCCACCATGTTACCTACATATTTTACTCACTTAATATCCCAGAGTAGAAACAATATATTTTACTTGCTCTTAATATCCCAGAATAGAAACAGTCTTAATATATTGGTAAACTGCAGTGAGCAGTACTGCATAAAAACAACAACAATGATTACAAACATCAAAACAGGAAAGAAGGTTGCATTTACCTGATATTTAAAGAAGGTTGATGCTTTTATCAAAGACGATCTTTACATTAAATGCATCCAAGTGAATCAAGAATTAATATTTCCCATTACCCATCCTGAGTTTGGTGATGTGGATGTCTATTGCCTTGGTAAGTTATGTTTTGTGATGTCCATGCAGCACGGGAAACGGGAGGTGAACAAAGTCAAAAGACCAGATTTTGATCCCTCAAGCACAAACTTTAAATTCAGAAATGGAATGTCTTCACAAACACCCATCCAGGTGATGGGAAACTGCCCTAAACAAACTACAAATTAAGTAGATTTTTGATAACCCAGGACCTGCCGCTTCCGTGTACACAAAACACTAACATAATTGTCAGTCCTAGTTTTCTTGAAAACACTTATTTCTCCAAACTGCAACAGTACTTTCCCTTATCAATCTTACTTCATAACCCCCAATCGTCCTTGACATCCTTAGTAAGTCACCAATTTCCTCAGCTGGTGCTATAACGTCATTCCTTTAGTCTACATAATTTCTCCCCAGCCTCCAGCACCAACTACCCCATTTATAACATGCATTATGGCTTCCATCTTTCTCATTTCCTAATTTGTAATTTAGGAACATGGTCTTCTAATGCCTAATGTTAGGCTCAGGATGTGTTAATGTAATACAAACTGTGCCAACATGTGATGGCATTAATGACTGGTTGCAGAAACATTTTACGAGTGACAGCCATAAATTGAATGGCAGAAATGCACCATTTACATCATTTCTACCAATCATGTATGCATACTTTTATGCAAATATAAACACATCAACACACTATTACCATACAAAGTATGAAATGAAGTAAAAAAGGATGTCCACAGTTTTCTGACTGTGGAGTGATGGATGGTGGGGTGAGAAAATTCCCACTGCTCTGCCCTCGCTCCTGATGACTTTTGTAATGCATGTAATGTGGAGATGTATTCTAAATTCCCGTCTTTGAACAAGAAATTAATATGTTACAAACAAAAAAATTCCCAGTTCAACTCATGCAAAGTTATAATATATCACAAAGTCTCGTGTCCTCTCCATGGCTAAGAAAATGTCCTTATTTACCATACCTATAAGTGTCTAGTCTAGATATATATTACTCTGGAAAAGAAAATCAAGGGTAAAACATCTGACCCTTGAAGTTGAGCATCCGGGTGAAGGGAGGATGAGGGCAAGAGAGCAAAGAGTAACTGGCTGCTTTTGTAAAGTTTTTGTAACTGTTGAGGTCAATGGTCAGTCTCTCCTTGAGGTCAGCCAACACAAACTCCTTCTTGATGGGCAGGCTGGGGGTCTTGGGGGTCCTGGGGTTGGGGATGATGCGAGCACTGCCCGTGGAGGTGCTGTACTTGGAGCTGGAGACACTTGGAGAAATACTTGTGGCCTCCATACCCGAGGTGTTTCCCCCTCTCTCTGCTGCCTCACTCAAGGAAGAAAACCGCGGCCCCACACTATCCTTCTTGATTATCCCTGCAGGGCCACTGTCACCATTGACCAGAATTTCACTGTGTGAACTATGCCTTTCCTTGCCTTCAGTTTCTTCCTTACTATCACTTTCTGGCCTATAGTTACTGCTACCTCCTAAGCCACTAGCCAAAGGCTTCTTCTCACTCACTTCTTTTAATTTTTCAAGATATTTGTCAGCATAGTCAAGGATCACACTTGGGCTCTCCTTAACATCCTTATCTGGAGAACCTGATGCACTTGGTGACGGGGGAGGCAGGATTTTTTCCACTTCACTTCTAGATCCTTTGGGGACCTCTGTGGTTGCCACAATTTTACCATTACCATGTAGTATCACCACACTGCCCTCCCCAAGCTGGGTGTTGCCTACCACTTCCTCCTCCATAGCTTCCTCCTCCTCCTCCTCCTGACTAGCTTCCTGGTATGAAGGTTTACCATTACTACCACAGTCTTCTTTTTCTTCTTTCACCTTGTGTCCCATGTGGCCCTTCCATGGTGCCATTGGGTCCAGGATGAGGGCCACTTGATCAGCTAGAGACAGGGACCAGTCCTCTTCTTTCATGGAGCAGCAAGCTAGAGCACCAGGGTCCACTGGGTGAGCCTCTGTGATGTGGGAAGAAACAGGAAAACCTAATGAGTAAAATGATCACACAGTCATACTGACTTAATTGTCAGATGCATTCTCAAAATTCTAAATGACCAAAGTCAATATAATCTTTTTTCCAGAAAATCTGAACTACACTAGTCGTACAATGGCAACAATATGGTCTACATATCCCTTGCTTTGCGTGAACCTTTACCCTTTATTATTTATCATCTGGACCCTGCCTGTTAGGATGCCCTCGTGAAGAGTTCCCACTATGATCATCAGTTTTAGTACCCAATACTTCTTAAAATTACTGTATTGCTATTCCCTTCACCTCCAGATTGAGTTCTTTCAAGTAGCCAAAAGAAGGTGCAAGTGATATTGAAGATTAATTTAAGAATAAAAAGCAGTTCAAGTAGAACAAAGAAGCAAGTACATATTAGATAAGCTTAGGCTTCAGGAAACAGACAAACTTGTTTGCAAATAAAAAATAGAGTAAAAATAAAAGTGCTGAGAAAAAAAAAACGGTATACAGGTTTAACCCCATAATGACGATGATGCCGCTGGCGTCATATAGTTCTAGCAGATGTGGGCAACGAGCATGACGCCAGCGCCAGAGAGCGAGAAGCTATCTGGAATTTGAAGGCCACGCGTAACTAGGTCTCTGTCGATGCTAAGTGACTAATTGGCACCTCTTTTGTCCCTTCATCAGTAAAAAGTTGGAATTTGAGGGAATCATGGAATTTCAGCCAAATACTCAGTCCAAATGAAAATCTGATTTTACAGTAGGGTTATAAGGATGCTTTCCTACAACTTTTATTCAATGAGATTCATTCCAAAATAAATCAAATAAATAAAATAAAAAAAAGTTTTTTGAATTTCACTGCAGCTTTGACTCTCTGTAGGCAGTAAATTTCTGGGTCAAAGATTATAAACTATAATTTACAGACTCCATCGTGATAAAATGAGCAACTTTTCTTCAGTAAATTTTTCTGTACATCACACCGGTAAAAAGTTGGAATTTTGGGGGAATCTTGGAATTCCAGCCAAATGCAACAACCTAGAAAAAAACGGATTTCACAGCAGAGTGCGGCATAAAACTTTCTATAAAACACCTTTTATGACGTTTTCTCAGTTTCAAAGTTCATTTTCCGCTGACTTTTGCGTTCAGGGGGATCTCCCAAGAAAAACTTTTGCGGTCAAATAGGGTTAAAGTAATCAGCAATAGCCTTGCAGCCTTGGCTAATACAATGCACATAACCAAACATGACACCTTACCTGAATTGAATACATATCCCCCCGCTTCCACTACACACTGCCGGCCATTGGCAGTGAGGGTGTGTCCACTGCTGCCTGTGTTATGCATCCAGTTGTCAGGATCAAAGATGAGATAGAGGTACTTTGTAGTCTCAGCTAAGAAGAAGCTCTCCATACGATTTTCTATTGTGTGGTCGTTGACATTTTTCACCTGACGGAGAGGAAAACTGTAGTAAAATATATTGCAGCAATGGTAAGTTATTCAGTAGACACTATTAGATCATAAAAGGACACATGTTTGAGTTCTACCCATTTCAATACAGTTAATGTTACCCTTGTCAAGAAAGGAACATTGATTCCAGTGCAGCTTCAAGCTACTGGAACCATTTTATACACTATTGGCCACTACAACATTTAGATATGTTGCTGTAATGACACAAATGCTTCCCTTGTCCTCTCTTACTGTTGCATAACCACACTCCGTCTTGGCTGAGTGTTGGATGCTGACCACAATGTCAGCAGCCATCTCCAGCAGGTTGTGGTCCCTGGTGGCCTGAAAGAGGTACATCAGGGACTCCACCAGCTCAGGACGCAGTGGATAGCCTTCACGGTTATTGGGCGCCTCACTCTGTAATGCAATGGCTATGAATGGTTGCAATGTTCAATTTTAAGAGTAGGTATGGCACCATATTCATTACTGTCATGTAAATGGCACCATTTATACCTGAGGAATGTTATAAAATTCAGGTGTGAAGCCAAACTGTTTCCACACTTGGTGGTAATTGTAGACAATCCTTTGTGCAGTATTCACATCTCCTACAAGTGAAAAGTTCAAGGTGGTTAAGGAAATTCTTTTTATAAACTACTTCCAATGAAGAAACCATGCATGAAGAAAATATGTTTCATTGTCACAAACAGAAAAAAATAAATGTGACATGTGTAACACAGAATGAAGCAACTTAGTAACACTGAAGGGCATTTTGATAGAGGGTTGCCAACGCACCTACAAGCGTAAGAACCCCCGGCCAGTAGGCTTCAAGGGACTGAAAGACGGCCATGGTGACGTAGCCTTTGGTCATGGTGGCCCAGAGGTACCAGTCCTCATGGCGCAGGTGCTTCTCAATGGCTGCCCACGCCTGCTTGAAGATGGCCATGAGCTCCGGCCGTTGCAGTAGTCCTGCGGCCTTCACCAAGTACTCAAAGTAGGAGTCAATGCCAGCACCTGCCAGGCACCAAGGAATGTTAGTGACAATTTTCACAGAGATGATCCGAGCACTTGTCAAACATAATGTGCAAGTAATAGTGAGGAAACCACAGCCAAACGCCACCAGCACACAAATGCAAGTGCTGGATTATATTAGTGATACATAATTGCACTGTCTTTCATGCACTCAAGTACAATATTATTAGCACAAATGTATCTGAGTGCAACTATCTAATATGCACCCCTTCGGCCCTTCCTGCATCCTGTGAAAAGTCTGTAACCACCAAGACATTTATTTGAAGGGCTCATTTTGACAAAGTTTCCAATGCACACTGCTGAGGGTCACTACACTTGTGCTTTCCACTCTCCTCACCCTCTTGCTCATTATGAGTGTGTTATGATGATGCTTGTTTACTCAGCCTTAACAACACTCAAACCATAAGCAGTCTCAGCATTAACAAGTTTTTAACAGCCAAGGGACGAATCAATTTTAGGAGTGATATGGTAGAGTCATCATCCAGTATATAGATTGATGACTTCAGCACTTACCTATGCCTGAGTCCTGTGCCGTCCATCTTCCTGTCAGGACGTCAATGTGGTTACCTACAAGGTTAATGGTTGACCTGTGATTCCAGACCGCATGCAGTGCTCTTAATGCCACCTGGAAAAAGAAAGAAAATCAATGAAAGCAAACAGATAACTTATAATGTGGAAGAAATATAATATTGTTATGCCACCCCCCACAACACGCCAACACCGGTCAGGCAGGCGGCGTGCTGAAAACACAGGGTCGTGAACCTAGAACAGCTAGGAGGGCACCAGACACCGACAGCGGCCCACAGAACATTGAGGAGGGAACACTAATTCCTCGTTGAATGACAGGTTCCATACATAGTACAGTAGTTCTCGGGGCACAGGACAGATTATCCAGGGTACAAAGGGGCATGACCTGGGCACGCACAGGCACGCAGAAGCACATGAACAGGCACAGCTCAGTCAAGCGTCTCCACCTTGGCTCGTCACGTACACAACTCTCCTGCTCCCCAAGCCATCTCCCCTCTCTGTGTCTCACTTCCCCACATCCCCTGCACTTCTCACCCCGACTCTTGCACCATGCTAGTCAACACTTCATCAAGCTACTCACGATTTCATCATGTTACACATACAAACAGACACATACAACACAGACAAACATGCAAACACACCCACTGGTGTAAAACTATACAGCTTAAGGATTTAAGGTCAGTTTTGTATCAAAATGGAACTGTGAGAAAAAAATATACATAGTTGCATAGATCAGAGAACACAGATCCTATTGTCCAGTCTGGGTGATCTGTCCCCAAACCTAAGTGAAACTACATTTACAGTCACCAGGATACTGAATCCTTGCCTTAGAGGCGAACATTATGGTGAAGGAAGTGGTGGTCAAGTTTGTTTTCTAAATGAATCAATCACATTGCACTAATCTACTGAAGAAGGGAGCTTGTTCCATTTCCATAAAACAACACTGGTGAATAGAATTTGAACTGAATATCTCCCTTATGCTTTTCTTGAATAGTTTAAGATAGCTTTGTATTATATGGTTATGGAGTTATATTTGTTTCTTAAATAACCTAAGAACCTTCAAAACTTATTCAGTAGTTATTTGAAAGTTGGGTACAGTATGAACAGGGTTTTTAATACCAAGTAAAACCCCTCAAAAGAAAAAACTGTGAAAGGTTACCAGGTCATTGAGGAAATGGATAGGAATATACAACGCAGAAATGTGGCTGGATGAAAAGATTGGAAACCTTTTTTATGATAACCTGAAAGGGAGTTCATGCAAGATTATGAGGTATCAGGAAGATAGAAACAGATCCTTCACCTTGGCAGCAAAGTGAGTTGTTTTGTTTTATCTACTTCAGAAGCAGAGGTGTGATCATGCCATGAGTCTGAGATTAAGATGAACACTTAGTGCAGTGGTCCTCACCTCTTCATAGACAGGGTCACCAGTCAGTCTGGATAGCGTGCCAAACTCCACTATATAAGTGCCCACACCTGCTGTGCAGGTAACAGGTGTCTCACCCTCAGGCACTCCTTCACGCAGGTTCACCGTTCCATATGGCATTCCTGTCACCCAAGCAAAGTAAAAAAATATTAATGCAATATCTCAGAGATATAGCATGTATGTACTATTTCCAACAGTATTAAAGCAGCAGTAAATCCTGTAGCATTTCTATAGCAAATTGATATACAAAATTGACTAAAAGTAGGCCCCAAAGAAATGGATAAGACCTTCAGTACAAAAAATAATCACTGAATACATTGAAAAGATGATCTAAAAAAAAAGGCTGTGGAGTACTGCTGTTGACAGGTTAAGGATGTAGATCATATATCACAGCAACAAGAGGCGGGCTAAGAGGGAATTGCCAACTCTGGATATGTAACAAACATCATAGTGAACGGCTCAACTTTAGAAATGGAGGTAGTAACATCAAACTTAACAAAATATTGAGATGAATTGTTAAGAACTATTACAGATGAAGAAAGAATGAGGAATATGTGCTTCCAGTGTGGATATAAAGAGTTTAAAAGTTGAATAACATAAGGTGATTGTCAATGTCTGGTGATGTCCCTGACCTGTGGGAGTGTCAAAAGCTGGGAGGAGCCGGTCTGCTACATCCTTGGCCACACTCAGGAGAGGTCCAGAGCATGGCCAACCCTCTTCCACTTCAAGACCCATTCTGCAAACAACAGTATTGATTAATACACCATAAAGTTATTCAAATTAGACTGAATTATCAAGGAAAATCCTTGGACATCACAACAAAATTTAAAGTCATCAAGCTGGACATTTCTCAGCATTTTCTAAACACAAAGTGGCTTTCAGAATACCTAAGTGATGCTCTGTTTCACATTCTAATATCAAATAGAAGAAAACTAGGAATATTCATGGAGTTTCACAAAACTACAATAAACAGCAAGATGAATGAATGAGCATGAGCCAGCACCTTCTAGACATGAGGTGGCCACTGAGGAGACCGCCCAAGATCCTGATGTTGGTCTCAAAGACAGACACATTTATGTTGACATCAAAGTTGGCACGCTCAAGGATGAGACCAACGACTCGTTGGAACTCTGTCTTGTTGCCCATGACGGCCAGGGTGTCCAAGGCATCAATTAGTGTCAAGGAGTAGCTGTGGGAAACACAGGAGAGATATACGTGATGTGATTCATGTAAATTTGATTGAAAAAACTTGAGTTACATAAAATCAAATAATGAAACAAGTAAGAAATGCAAATTACATACTTTACTAATTCAAATTAAGGAGTTGGTCTGATATGGTTTCAAGCTAAATGTCAAAATTGTAAAGGCAAAAAAACAGCTCACCTAAATAATTTTAATATGATTTATACAATAATTTGGCAAATGGATGATTAGCAGAAATGGTCTCTGAACATCAACAAGCTGTTGCATTTTTAATTTCCATTACACTAACTCTGGACTTAGGCACAAGTAGTGGCTTTCTAGACCATTTTGTCCTGACACAATCAGATGCTTTTGTGGCTAGCAAAGACCATAGGGCAAATGGCAGATGGAAGAACACATAAACCAGCCATCCATGTGTATAAAAAAAAGTGAACAAATAACACAGTAACAATACTAGAAATTCTGGAACTATGAAAATAAGGCTGAGAAACATACCTATCATTAGAAATATACAAATTCATCCCCCAAAGATGCCTTAAAGGTAGATAATGTCACTTTCTAGTCTATTAATATCTGACATGTATTCCCAAACAACTGATTCCTGGGCTTAATTTATACTTAACATTATTTAATTATAGTGTAAATACAGAGCATATGGCAGAGAAAAGTTCCCGCTGTTCTCCGATTATGACTTTACCTTCCCCAAGTGTCGTGGCCGTCACAGGAGAGGGGCCGCAGCTCATCGTAGGGGTAGGCGTGATGCATGTAGCCGTCATAAGCATGATAGAACATTCCCCTCACCTCCTCCCTAAAAAAAGAGGCATTATGTTATCTCATGACAAAAAAGTAAGAACTGTATTGAGCCCAAGTAGCACCACACTACCAAGTAAGTCTGATGCACAAGAAATTGCAAAAAATTTACTAACATCTTGATGACCACTGAGGGTAAACCAACTTATTAACAAAGCTATAGATGTTTTTACACAAATCTTAGTTGTTCATTTCATTCTTTTGTGATACTTGAAATTAGTTTTCAATAATTAACATAAGTTGTACCTGCTCATCCATTACCATAAATTTTCATACTTTCTATGGTAAATTTGATTTGCATACTTATATATCTACTGACTTTCCAAGAGATTAGAACTTCTCTAAACCTCTTTTTCAGGGCAAATATCTCCTTTAGCTTTAAAAGAAAATGGTTAATACATATGCAGAAAATAACCCATGTTAATGGTTAGGGAAAATTCCCAGAATGAAGCCTGTCTCACTACGACAGACATGACATTTTTTTCAAGCTGTGGTATGCTTCTCAATGACCGGTAGCTGTTTGTCTATGACCACTACATATTCTTACCTCCTTTGCCCATCACTTAAACTGTTGGGCAGGCAGCTTTGGCGAATTCCATTTTCTTATCATTTTAGTTTTTAGTTTCATTGGCTACAGAGTTACAAATTCAGCAGCAAAGGTTACCATCCCTGGCTAGGTTACGAGACAGGAAAGGTTGGTTAGTTTCACTCCCACAAAATGCCAGTCCACGTAATTTTTTTTTTTTTATATAGTTTCCTTTTGTTCCTGTGGAATTCTTTTTTTTTTTTATAGTTTCCTCTCATTTCTGTGAAGACCTGAGATGGATCTTATCACGTAGCCATTCCTCGTCACCAAAACATGAGGTGAAGCTTGTGGGTCCAGGGATTGTTTGCATTCGTGATTGTTTAGGCTTGTGCTTGTAACGAGGAAAGGAAACTAACTATTCATAAGGACACCTCTTCTCTCTTTATCTCTCTCAAGGTTATCAAAGCGATTACAAAGGCGTTGACACATACATAATACACTTCCAGGCAGATTATTCCACTCTTTACCTTCATGATACCTGTGACTGCTAAAAGACCAGGTAAGTACTCATAAAGCCACCTCATCTATGTACACCTCCTTAAAATTATCATAGCAATTTATAAAGGCGTTAACACTTACATAATACACTTCCAGGCAGATTATTCCACTGTTTACCTTCAATTATTTACCGGTACCTGTGATTGCAAAATGCCCAGGTAAGTACTCATAGAGGCACCTCATCTATGTACACCTCCTCAAAGTTATCATAGCAATTTATAAAAGGGTTAACACTTACATAATACACTTCCAGATAAATTATTCCACTGTTTACCTTCACAATTATTTACCTGTGATTGCAAAATGCCCAGGTAAGTACTCATAAAGGCACCTCATCTATGTACACCTCCTCAAAGTTATCATAGCAATTTATAAAGGCGTTAACACTTACATAATACACTTCCAGATAAATTACTCAACTTATTTCACACCCCAAGACCACCCCCCGCCCCCACACCCCCCACACCCCCCAAAGGACGCCAGCTGTCACCTTAATCTCCTTATTTCCTGGTCGGACATGCCACTGGAGAGGGACACGAGGAGGCATATCTTGAGGAAGGCCGCGGGGAGGATAAATCTGGTCCTTGTTAGCATGTTTATGGGGCTGTTCTAAGGGCCTCCTCCTCTTCCTCATGCTCGCTGGCTGATGATGATGGTGATGGTGGTGACAGCTCTTTGACAGTTCCTCCCTTCTTTCAGTGCCTTATTTCGATTTATTCTTCCTCTAATTATAGTTACTGGGCACATATAAGAGAGAAATGACTGTAAGGTAATTGGGATGTGTGGGACTGTTAAAATCATGCCATACTTTATTTGACAGTTCCTCCCTTTCTTTCAGTGCCTTATTTCGATTTATTCTTCCTCTAATTATCGTTACTGGGCACATATAAGAGAGAAATGACTGTAAGGTAGTTGGGATGTGTGGGACTGTTAAAATCATGCCATACCTTATTTGACAGTTCCTCCCTTTCTTTCAGTGCCTTATTTCGATTTATTCTTCCTCTAATTATCGTTACTGGGCACATATAAGAGATAAATGACTGTAAGGTAGTTGGGATGTGTGGGACTGTTAAAATCATGCCATACCTTATTTGACAGTTCCCTTCTTTCAGTGCCTTATTTCGATTTATTCTTCCTCTAATTATCGTTACTGGGCACATATAAGAGAGAAATGACTGTAAGGTAGTTGGGATGTGTGGGACTGTTAAAATCATGCCATACTTTATTTGACAGTTCCTCCCTATCTTTCAGTGCCTTATTTCGATTTATTCTCCCTCTAATTATCGTTACTGGGCACATATAAGAGAGAAATGACTGGAAATAAGGTAGTTGGGATGTGTGGGACTGTTAAAATCATCCCATATACCTTATTTGACAGTTCCTCCCTTTCTTTCAGTGCCTTATTTCGATTTATTCTTCCTCTAATTATCGTTACTGGGCACATATGAGAGAGAAATGACTGTAAGGTAGTTGGGATGTGTGGGACTGTTAAAATCATGCCATACCTTATTTGACAGTTCCTCCCTTTCTTTCAGTGCCTTATTTCGATTTATTCTTCCTCTAATTATCGTTACTGGGCACATATAAGAGAGAAATGACTGTAAGGTAGTTGGGATGTGTGGGACTGTTAAAATCATCCCATATACCTTATTTGACAGTTCCTCCCTTTCTTTCAGTGCCTTATTTCGATTTATTCTTCCTCTAATTATCGTTACTGGGCACATATAAGAGAGAAATGACTGTAAGGTAGTTGGGATGTGTGGGACTGTTAAAATCATGCCATACCTTATTTGACAGTTCCTCCCTATCTTTCAGTGCCTTATTTCGATTTATTCTTCCTTTAATTATCGTTAGTTAGTGTGTATAAAGGTAGTAGGATGTGTGGGACTAAAAATTATGCCATGCCTTATTTGACAGCTCGATCCTCCTTTTCCTTTAGCCTGTTCCTTTTATTTATTTACTTATGTTCATATTCTTGATCTTCTGTACTTGCTTTTTTTCTTTTCTTCCTTCTTTTCCTATAATAGCCCCTCCTCTTAATGCTTTTCTTTCTCCTCCTAGCTTCTTCCACTTCTTCCAATTCTTTCTTCACAGTCTTTATCTTCTTATGTTTATATTCCTACATAAATAATGACAATGTGAGACTGAAATAGTTGCTGACGTATCAAGTAAAGTCTCAAAATACAAGACACAGTGGAGAGCTGAGGAGGGATAGCAAGAACGTATACACCGTTGGACTTTGAGCAACAATTACGTGGTTTGAGAACTCAGACGTTTCCAGTTACATGTTCAAAGCAAAAACAATCAAGGGACACCCAATCAAGCCTCGTGAATGCTACAGGTTATTCATGCAGTTGCTTCTAGCTTTGGCGGAAGGTAGGCTACATATACGATTTTGATTGATTGATTGATAGTTTATTGTTGCAGGTAAACAAGGGAGAAGGGAGGAACATGCCATCCCAACCCCCAGGCAGGACAGAGTGTGATTATACAACTATTAATACATGTGTAGGGAGCACCATGAAACTAAAAAGATACAATGGTAGGAAGGAAAGCACAACAAGGGAGGGGGTTGCTTCCATCTTCACCCTAGCTGCTCTTCACCAACCACTATATATACTTTTCCCTTGGTCAGTTCCCCTCCTGTCCATATGCACGGAATTACTTGCACCCCATCTACCACGTTTACTCTTGCATTTCGATTGATTTAAAGTCACTAAAAAAAAATGTGTTACTGTATAATTCTTCAACCCACCCCTACGGTATTACTCAGTCTTTTACCAACTCCACTCAGGTGATGGATACTATTTATCTGATAGATCTCAATGTCCGCCAGCCTCGAGGACAAACGTAACGGGGGTGACCACTATATAGGCCACGCACAGCTTTGGCGCACGTCACCACCAGCTTTGTTTCACCGCCACCTTCTTTTATTTTCCCCAAAAATATCAATCAACTTTATTTTTTTCCTCATGTCACATATACCTCCTCAGTCACTTCAAACCTTCCATATTCTCGTTAACCGACATCTCTTCCCCCTTAAACATTTATAATCATAATAATGTACATATTTAGACATCACTGTGCCCTTGACTGTGTCCATATATCCCTGAACACCTATTCTGATATCACTGCTGAAGAAAGAACATAAGAACATAAGAACATAGGGAAACTGCAAGAGGCCGGGTGGTTGTTGTTATATCTTTGTTTTTTGCCCTTGAGATGTTGTCTTTTCTGTAAAAAAAAAAAAAAGAAAAAAAAAGTGTAACTAGAGAGGAAACACATCACGCTGGTGGTCAATGTACTGTTAGCGTTACTCCAGGGAATGCTAGCTACTGCCGGGTATTTGTTTTATTTATTTATTTATTTTTCTATATAATTTTAGGATGAAAGGAATCGTGCATGTGTGTGTGTGTGTGTGTGTGTGCCAAAAGGGGAAAATACTGACACATATAATCTTAGGGGGAGGGTGGACCTTTTGTTAGGTTTTGTTAGGTCCCACGGCAGGAAGAAGCGGAGAGCAGAGTGGGTGAGTCAGCGGGAGGAGACAGGATGAGTCATGGCCCCGGGGCAGTTTTAGTCAGTTGCTGAGGGACGGGGGGAAATAAAAAAATGGGAAGATCGGAAAAGAGGGAAAGGAAGGGAAAAACTTTATTTTGAGGAAGGATGGGTTGGGGGAATAATGCGCGCGGCGGGTATCCTTGGTGGTATTGATCGCTATATGTTTGAATAATTATTAGTTAAGGAGCGTGTTACGTCCCATGATGCAACCAGTGTATATTCTAATCACGGAATGACTCACCAAAAAAAATGCCGGAACAATTACTGGACGCTTTGTTCGACGCCAATGCCAAAACACAGCGCAGGTCTAATAAGGGTGAAATCAAAGGAGTTAAATAAAAGTATGGATGAATGGTCATTATGCTTATTCATGAAGTTAGAACATACAAAGGTTTATGATATACTATTGACGATTAAAAGTAAGCAGTGGATTTAGACAAGTCAAAAAAATGCGTAAAATGAATAACAGATAGAAGGATCGACAATCAAGGTTCCGAATTCAAGGAGGGAATGAGAATCAGATGGAGCGATGAAACTGGAGCATTTGTTGTGGCTAAATTAATCAAAACATCAGAATGAGGTCGGTATTCTTTTTAGACGCTTTCGCCTCTCACATCAACTATCCCTAAAGGCCGAAAAAAGAGATTAATCAGGTTGTCATTAGCTTTATTTCATGTCAAGAGTACAAAATCTTCGTCAACCACCGCCAAACTCACAAAACTATCCATGGGAATGCCCGCAACTCCTACCAAAGTCTTGCCAGATGTGTGTGCTGGGACGCCGAATTGCTTAAGAATATGACTCAGAGGAGAGCATTGTGGACGGCATTTATCTTTAATAAACACCTAATATATTCTTGTGTATTTGCGTTAGTGGTTTAGTCGACAATTCAGCGGTTTATCTTTTCGCTTGTCATTGGGTACGCAGGCAGCAGTAAAGAAGCAGTGTGGAAATGATTACAGGTTCCTCGTGTACAATCCAGCAGATTCCTTCCGGTGTGTTGTGTTGATCCTGTCGAGGGAGAGGTGGAGGACGGGGTGGGGGAAGGTCTGTAGGGGGATGACGCAATAGGAATTTCCCAGAGAGAGAGAGAGAGAGAGAGAGAGAGAGAGAGAGAGAGAGTTTGCATCATCGTAAATTTTTGTTTTCCTCCGTCTTCTTTTTCTTTTTCTTCTAAGATTATCATTAATTATTAGCTATTATTATTTTTTTATCATTATTAGTATTATTATTACTATTATCATTATAACTATATGTCTTTTTTATTCACTTTTAGCCACAACTGTATACGTATAGCTACATTATAGACTATCCCTGTTTAGCTTGAAAATGACATTGTTTCTTTTCATCGATAACAGTGGCGAACTCCAGGATATGGTAGAACTATATAGGTTAGAGGGAGTCAAAAAGTAAAACTAATTAGGAAAAGGAAAAAAAAACAAAAAACTCCAAAGGTTATGTTCAACGCCCATGTTCAAATCAAACAGTCATTCAAGTAGAAGCGGCGGGAGTGGCTGGGCCTTCTGTACGTGTAGTGTGTGCATAAGTGTGCCGTGCACACGCATATATAATTATAAGCATTATGTACCTCGTTCGATCTCGTTCGTTTTCTTGTCATGTTATATATATATATATATATATATATATATATATATATATATATATATATATATATATATATATATATATATCTATATATATATATATATATATATATATATATATATATATATATATATATATATATATATATATATATATATATATATATATATATATCATTATTATTATTATTATTATTATTATTATTATTATTATTATTATTAGTAGTAGTAGTAGTAGTAGTAGTAGCCTAGTAGTAGTAGTAGTAGCAGTAACAGGAAATTATGTATAAGCCTGGGCTGGAATGTTTTCGGAAAGCAAGATGAGAAGTTCTCCACCGTTGTGTTTGAAGGTAAACGTAAAGTTGGGAGTGTATGCTGTAGTTGCGCGTGGCGGCGGTGCTCATGCATCTCCGCCCCGTTGGCCCTTTTTATAGGAACCTGTGATGGGAAAGAACCCTTAACCCGACACAGGGCTAGTGTAACATCTGGATTAACACAGCTAACCTTCCCTAGGTTTCCCCAAGTACCCATTTATCAACCATCCTGATGAACAGCTTGGTGGGCTGCACGCCTACTGCCCATGCCGGGATTCGAACCCAGGGGATTCGTAGTCAAGGACGCTATCCATAACACAGCGGGGACAACAGAAAATGGCATGATAAAGGCAATTAAAATCAAGAAATAACAATGGTCAGGACACACGTACGTAGGACGAAAGGCAACATCGGACAGAGTGTCAAACTGGGAAATAACTGAAGTAAAAAGATGCAAGGGGAGGCTGTTAGCAGATATGTATACGTATCATGTAATGGAATGAACACGGAACGTTTTTGGCTCACGACAGTTTCCACTAATATATTCTGTCTGGAAAGCTTAATATCCTCACATGTTTATTTCGTCTTTTCCTATAAAACTTCTTGCTGTAGCCTTCTGAAACTGACTGTCTAGTTACTTCATTAATGTCAATACTTTCTCTTCCATCAAGACATTTGTAGTATAGCATGGTCATATTTTCTATTTCTTTCTTCTCTTCTTGTGTGTGTGTGTGTGTGTGTGTGTGTGTGTGTGTGCGTGAAAGGTGTTGTCAGACGTATCACCACCACCACATCACCACCAATGCCATCATCCAACCGAAAACTAGCGCGTTCGCTCTCAGTAAACAAACCTCAACTTTCTTACCGGAGGGACAAAACTTGCAACACTAACCAGTCATCTTAACCCTCATACATCCATACACATCCACAACGCAGCCACAACACACCTTCATGCACCCAAAACACACCCACGTGCATCCCATGAACTCATCCTTACATACCTACAGTCAGTCCATCCACATTCCCGATAGCCCTTACAGCTCGCCCACATGACACCCATACCACTTACCAAAGATTCTCCACTAACTTAACTTCTAGACTCCTTGCCCATGACCTACCAACACCTCGCCCAGTCCTCACAGCACATTCACTTCCATGCACATGCAACACGCTCACACTCCACTAAATATATAATGTTTTGTTAATCATAATAAGAGGACCACTTCAGAGGCGTAGCTAGAGAATTAAGAGTCCCGACCACTCGAGGGCCCCACAGTTATGAAGGTAAGACCGTAAGGGCGCCCAAACACACATTTTGACAAGGCGATCGTAGTTGTAGACATTTCCATGGGAGGTTGTTTTATGACCCTGTTGGTATTTTGACAAAACTTCTGTACCATTAACGAAAAGAACACTCATGAGAATGCGATTAATCTCTTCGGTCTTAGGAAATAGTTAATGATGAGATGAGGCGGAAGCGGCTGAGAATACCGACTTAATTAAAGATTGGGCCCTCCAGTGGTCTTTGAATTTAAGTCTTATACAAATACCCATCAAATACCCTCTTCCCATGCTCCCCCTCAGCCACGCCACTCCACCCCCCCTGCTCCCCCGTGTCCTGAGTTATGGCAAGTCATCTCGTGAGACTGTGTTCATTCATTGGTCAATAACAAACATTGCGTGATATTGTGTTACTGGATCTACACTCTCTCTCTCTCTCTCTGGTATTTTTCAAGAAGAAGGATAATTTTGTAAGCTTAAGCATTCCAATAATATCCAAAATCCTTCCTAGGGCACAAGATTTGAACGAAAAAAAAAAAGGAATGTCCGGGGAAATCCGATTGTATGGTAGACCTTCATTCCACTCACATTCCTCACAGCTACCACAGCCCACCCACGTTTTTCACAGCCCTCACAGCCCACCCACATACATCAACATGCATCCAAACACACCCACAACTCACCCACATCCACCAGAAGCCATCTAAGCACATCCACCACTCTCCACATTCTCCACAACCCACCTAGCTACATCCATCTACATCCATCCAAATATCCTCACCACTCACCCACACTCTCCTCAGCCCTTACACCCCACCCACACCCGACCAAAACCCACCCATATCTACCCATTTCCATCCACACAGCCACAATTCCCAGAGCCCTCCTACAGCCCACCCACATCCTACCCAAAGCCATCCACATTCCTCACAGCCCATGCATTCCACTCGAGTTCTCCACACCCCACTCTCAGTCCACTCTCATCACCAATAGGCTATTCATAACACACACACACACACACACACACACAAACACACACGCAACGAAATTCCGCAGTCCGACTTTCTGCACCCCCCCCACCCCCCACCCCCGCGCACGTGTTCCACCTTCCGTGAACTCATCTTCACATACCTGTACACTCCACGTACCTGCGCCGTCTTCCACACCATAGGTACACACGCATAACCCTCTCCACCTCTCCACAGATTTACACTCTTGCAGACATAAACGAGGGTGTGAAAGAGGATGCCTATGTATTACGGGGGATCATGTAACAATGTGTGCTTGTGTGTGTGTGTGTAGGGGGTATGCACAGGTCCCCGTGTGTTGGGTATTTGTTAAACGCGTGTGTGATGTGTGTGGTATGATCCGATTCTGTTTTTGCAGGTGAGTGGACTCAGTGGAGGTATGGCGTCGGACCAATCAGTTTAGTAAAGGAACTGCCATATTATCGTTTTTTCAAGTCTGAGTTGACGATAATATCGCAGGTCCTTCGCCATACTGTTTGCACCAAACTTTTGTTCACACTTGTAGACTAATCATTTATACATAATGACGGTTTTCATGTAATAACATAATAGATAGCTTCATTATTCCCAAATATATACAAATCATGTGATATGGACACGCATCTTTGAGATCTTACATTGCTAAAGCAATTAATCAATGTCAAATTCTCTTTGCAAATTGGCGTTCAAAAATAGTCAAGTCACTCCTCTGCCCAAGGATGTTAAGAGGAAATTAAAAATTTGGTGGTAGTAAGCAACTAAGTATCAAAACGCCCGTCTGCGAACAGGCCGTGTCAGGACTGGAACACGTTTTATACAGGACTACGTACGGTTCGATAACACAATATAGTTGCCTCCCCTACCGCCATCTCTCCGTTATCTTATTTCCTTCCTCCTCCTCCTCTTCGTCCTTGTCTTCCTCCTTTTATACGTGTTTTGTGCATATGTATTTGTTCATTCTTTCCATTGCTTCAATATAACTTTAAAAAAAGCCTGCCGACGCCATAGGCAAATAAATAAATAAATATAAAAATAAATATATATATATATATATATATATATATATATATATATATATATATATATATATATATATATATATATATGTGTGTGTGTGTGTGTGTGTGTGTGTAGCAACCTCCTTTTTCAGCATTCTTGTTAGTACAGGTTTAATTTAGTCTTCTGGGGTCTTTAAACGGGGTTATGTATAGGTACGTATAATTATATTATAGTACCCTCCTCTTCACATGTGGAAACTGAACTATCTTAAAATACAAATCATTAATCTGTTCATCTTGTATTACGGTAGTAGTTTAACAAGACCTCGATCTGCGCTACGGACGGGAAAACACTCATGGGAACACGACTAATCTTCTCTATTGCCTTCGAAAATGATCGTAAGGAGAGCCCCAAGCTAACGTGCGACCTGCAGCGTGTGTATACAGGTCGCGCAAAAGGTCGATAGGCGGGCAACGGGGACGTGATCGGGCCGTGCCAAGAATGAGTGCCAGTGTTACATGTAAGCGACAGGACTTCCACCGGAAATATATACGTACCGTTATTCAGTTCCAAATGATGGGATGACGAAATATGCCCTATTGTAGTTGCTTTTTCTAGCATTGAAGATAAATTTTTTTTTATATATATTATTGTTGATAGCCCCCTGGAACCCTTAATTGTATTTTTATTTTACTTTTTAGGGGGTTAGGATGGCAAGCACTTTCTCATATTCTTGGATTGATTTTATGATTAGAGACCAGTATAATTGCTTAACAATATCCAAAGTACGCTGCCCACCTCAAATAGATTTTTATATATTGATTGATATAAGGCCTTCATGGTTTGCCTATGTCTATGTACGTGTAAGAAAACATATATAGCCATCCCAATTACAAATAAAGGCACATATGCACATAGAGAGATGTACATGTACCGTGGATTAGAAATAAATAAATAACATTGCGAAGACGTACACGTAACCTACATGTGAAGGAGGAAGAGGTATTTTAAACACAAGTCGCTACACGTCTCGGACCGGTCGGGTTTATCTGGTACCAGTCTCGCCGTCTCATTTATTTACAGCACCCTCGCCTTATCGAGCCACGTTGGCTTCATTCCTTCTAGATAAGCAAAGATAAGAAACGTATTGATTCGGTCCCGCCTGAACCCGATAGCTGGGCTGAGATAATGTGTTTGGCGCCTATAAAAGAGCAAGGGAAGTAGTGTGGCAACTGTTACGTGGCGGTGGGGAGAGAGAGGCACACACGCCCCTCTTCGTCCCCAAGCCTTTCACGCGGTGGCTCGCGCAACGGTCCCTCACTCTTCCTCCGTCCCTCGGTGGAGTTTGGTCGTTGATCTTGGTTCGTTCCTCCTTCCGTCGTTGGCTGGTCGCGGTGGTGCTGGATGGAAGGAGGTGTGGTGATTCATAGTCAAGATTATAGCCTCCACCACTCCCTCACCACCGTCACACATCACTGCCCGCTCGGAGGACAGGCTGGGTAGTGGTGGAGGTGCAGTGATGGGGTGCGCTTCTCCACTCACCCACCCCCACCTTCAGTGTTACGTCACTTCCATTGTAAGGAATGGTACCGATGCAGGTATTGGGTACATTCACACCAGTCTAGTCCACACCTGGCCTCACGTAAGTACGTTTTGGAGGAAGGGTTATTACTTTGGTGTTGGATGTGTTATTTCTGGTAAAATCTGGTTTTATTAACGGGCCCATTTATCGTTTTCTACCATATGACCTACTTCTCGGTTGTCATGTATGTTCTCTACTAACCATCAAATCTCCTAGGGAAGAGCGCAGATTAAATGAAGAATGAAAATAGTAATAAGATGTGCAAACCCCTTCAACCGCGGGGGGCGTACTATCCCAAAGCGCGCCTGAGGCTTATCAAGAGAAGATAGTTAACTTTTGCCTGTGCCTTCGACCTACCTTACGATCACTATAAGACTGGTGAATATATGTTTAACCTTATGGGAGGCCCCTCCCCTTTCGGTACCCCATTGTGCACATATCGTCGTTTGCTACGCTTTTGGCCACACCGCCGCTAAGGTTTAATTGCTTATTTCAGACATATAGTTCGTCATGTATGGTATAAGAGATATGGGTTTGTTAAACATTATCTGATTTTTTTTTTCTTTATTGTGTGTGTGTGTTAGGAAAGGTCTATAAAATTGCACGACGTGACTTTACGGAGCTGCTCAGTATAAATAGCCTCACCCATATTAAAGCATCATAGGTTAATTTTGTAAATGTTTGTTATAGATGTTTGCCTACAAGTATTGATTAGCTTTAAAACATTCTTACAAAAGAGACCCCTGTAACATCTAGTGACGGAGCTAATTAAGGAAGGTCTCCGGGGAGGGAGGGGGGGATTTTTTTTTTCACCTATCTTCTCTGCCCCCCTTTGATCCTCCGTTAATTTTGACATTGTTCCTTTATTTTTAAGAACAACCTCTGCCAGCGCCCCTCCTGCACTGAAAATGATCCCCCTGAAAGGAAGAAGGAAAACGATCTGGCGCCGACACCTGTGGCACATCGGTGCAGGTGTGTCTTTATTGCCCTAGCTAGGTAAGTATGCAGGTGTTGTAAGTGCACGATCTGCAGCAAGGGTTTGGAAGCAGGAGGAAATGTAGGAAAAAACGAACCCCATACACTCTGCCCATCCTAGCACGAGTGGACACGGAATGGAATGTTTGTCAATCGTCACCAAGGTCCATTATGGGGCCGTATTCTTAAAAATTTCGGCGCTAAAGCATACAGAAAAGGCTTTCGTACGAGCTTTAGGGCCTTTCCAGGGGTAGTTTAATGACCCCTGTGATAGTTTGACCCTTCTGTACTGTGAACCTAAAAAAAAAAAAAAAAAATGATACCCTTTTCGACCTTTGGAAGTAGTTGACGTGAGAGGAGAAAGCGTCTGAATACCGACCAACCATATTCGTGAACGTGTCGAACTCTTACTACTACTATTTTCTAAAGCCTCGGAGGAGATTAACCGGGTTTTTATAGGTCAGCTTTCCCGTTTATGGTGCAGAAGTTGGGTGAAACTATCACTAGAATCGCAAAACTCCCTGAATAACCCAGCTACTTCTACGATAGGCTTTTCAAACAGGCGAACCGAGGTGCCGACACGTTTAGGAATACGGGCCATTGTTCGCCACTATTTTCCTTGCGTAATGGCCGGTCTCTTGTAGCATAGATAACTCTAACATGGTGTTGGTGAGACACATGTATTATCAACTTAGCACCAGCGTTTGTTTGTGTATGTTGCTGCCTCGTTTGTTGTGAATAGTAATTATTTAATGATGCTCGTTAGACTATTGAATAACCTTGTGATTTTGCTGCCTCGTTTGTTGTGAATAGTAATTTTTTAATGATGCTCGTTAGACTATTGAATAACCTTGTGATTTTGCTTTTGTTTCACCATATCCACTTGTTTTAAGAGATTATTACTTTGGTATATCAAGGCTTTAACGTTTTGTAGCCCTGGTGAGTCGTGACTAAATTAAATGATGCTCCGTTAATTCTGCCGTGTTCTTACGCACCAATTTGTGGTAAGCATCGTTAGTGTGGAATATGTAGTGTTACTTCCAAGTTATTATAATTTTCCACTTAAGTGTTGTAAAGATATTACATTTACTCCTTTAGTTGTGCAATGTAGCCTAACCACCTCAAGGATTCTCAGGTCAGTATTCTCAGACGCCTCCGTCTCACTAAAATATTTACAAAGGCCGCAAAGGATGTTAGTCGGCTCTCAACGTTCATGGTGCTGAAGCCTTGTAAGATTACCACTAGGATCATGAAACTAGCCATGAAAACTCCTACAGCAATGATTTGAAATTATCACAAGTCCTCTCGCCTCCATTCTGGTTATTCTCAACCTCCTCGGCCCTCCTGCCTCAACACACACTGCTTATACTTCAGATACGATAATTTTTCTCTGAAGTACGAGTAAATGCAAAGGACAAAAACTCGCCGAAATAAAAAATAAAACTGGCCAAACCTCGGCGAATTTTTGTCCCCCTATGCAATGAATCTGTGTTTGTCAGGTGAGTTTTTGTCGCTCCCCGTTTTCTCATGCCACTGATACTTAAAAGAACGAGGGATGTGTGATAGGGCGTGATGGTCGGCTCTTTTTTACGTTTTCGCCTATTGCAAGGGAGTGTGCCGGTTAACTATCCCCTACCTATTCGACACCTTAACTCGGCAGTGTCGGAGAAGAAATCGAGGAGGGCGTATGCCATTTAACAAATCTGCCTCCTCTGTCCTCACCCTGTTCACTACCTAGGAATGTACAATAATAGACTTCCTGTTGGCTACCCAGGCTGGTTTTATTGATGACTAACAATACTTTTTTTTTTTTCGAAGCAGACCATCAGGATGCCCTTGAAGTCCTACAGGTCTTACAGGGGAAAATAACTTCAAACCAGTGGAGTCATCATGCTCCTCCCTACTCTGCTGTCACGCTGATCCTGTGACTAGCAGTGCCTCCTCTCTCCAAGACCAACAAGACCCGCTCAGCACCGTACTAGATGATCGTAAGTGTCATCACCTTCCACTTACGACCATCTAGTACGGGGTGGGGCGGGCCTCCAGCATGCAGAACTGAGCCTCCTGTCAACGCGAGATAAGGAAACCACGTTGAAGAGCACTTATAGCACCTGTTGAATAGTTAAAATGTTAATCGTTTACATAGGTATTTGTTCATTGTTGAAGGGCGATATTATCGAGTAGTTGCTAAGCTATTCAGATTGCCAACTCCATCACTATATATAGACTACCTTTGTTGGTGGGAGATGCCTCAGGTGATCAACTGACTTGCATTGCTCAACGAATGGTATATACTTTATGATCTAATTTGAAATACTTCTGGCTAACTTTAAGTAGATCTCTTTACTTGTGTTATTGTTTTCTCATTGAATAAACTGGTTTCCATAGCGCTTAATATAATAAGTTGTAGCTGCATTAATGAGTATTTACATGTACTTTCTCTGCTTGGAGGAGGTCGGGGGTAGGCACTGTATCGACCTCCTTCATTGTTGCATTGTTACTTACAACAATAAATACTAAACAATACAACGGAAGCTATTCACACCTTTGTATTGAAGTAATGGACTGTGTGTGTGTTCAGTCGATGTGTTATTAAGGAATTCGTTCCATATCGGTTTCTTGTCCTGCCAACGGATTACTAAAACGTTTCCCTTTTCTTTGTATTCATCTTTAGATCTACTAAATTCGGACCGGCGTTACACGCACGCACGGGTGTTCCACATTACTCTCATTGTCTCGTTGTCTAGCGACGTACGTACAGATACTGTAATCCCTCCCTTTGTGGGAGGAGGCGCGGCTTGTGCGTGACGCTGCTTGGTGCCAAACTAGCGAATGTAAAAAGATTTGGAGAAACTAAGAAAGGCGCACTAATTTTAATCAATTCAACATAGCCCCCTTACACCCCACACAGCCGTACGTTTGTAGGGATTGGAATTGCAGTCACGCATAGCACAATAAAAAGGCGTATTTTTTTCGTCAGTGACTTTGCTTGCCTGAACGCGCGGTGAAAGAAGGCGAGCATCAAGGGTGGCACTACGGTACGGTACGGATGAAAATTTTGATAAAAAGTACCTTACGAAATTATTGTACGATATTTTTCCGGTATGATATAGATACGGAAAACTTTGCAGAATTCTGAAACGTACCGTGCCACAGGGTTAAAACAAGTGATCCTAAGATTTTATTTTTTATTTATTTATTTATTTTTTTTACTTTCCCATTAGCACCTGGTAGGCTATATATTTATGAGGCCTGATACATGTTTAGTCACTTCGCAAATGTGCTTCTTGAAATTTATTGACATATACCATAATTAATTTTTCACTAATATTATTTTACGTCAATTTTCCTAATGGTACGGAATTTCGGTAGGGTATTTATACCGTACAGACGGTACGGAAAAAGAGCTGGGGGTACGGTACGAAATTACGCTACGGTATTTTTTCAGGTACGGAGTACGGTTATAAATTCCGTACCGTACCGTACTGCCAGACTTGGCGAGCATACACGTCCAAATAAGTGCACACCAGGCCGCAACTTTGTGAACTGGCGGGTATTTGGTATAAAGTGACGTCACGTCATCCCGGCCACTGCTCCGCCCCAAACCGCCTCATTGTAATAAGTGAGTTTGCCCTCCCGTATTCAGATATCCTGTATCCGAGTTTTCTATATCGACCTAAATTTTTTTGGTGGATTTTAAATGTTTAACTGAAACTCGAGACCAAGGAACGCAGGCCGTAGGTAGGCCCTGGATCTGTCCGGATCGGTTGTTCCGTATCCTATCCGTATCCGTATTTCATCCATATCCTAATGGTCTGAGAAATGCATCTGAAACAACCACATTAAGATAATCAAGTGATTGCAGAGTCACTCCCTCGTATCACTCTTAAACACATGTATCCTTAGTTGTATAATCACACTGTACTGCCTGGGGGTTGGGATGGCATGCTCCTCCCTTCTCCTTTGTTGTTTTACTTGCAACAATAAACTATCAATCAATCAAATCATCAATATATAAATACAAGAGAACAAACCCGTGTCAGTAAAATGAGACGGTCCCTCAGGGCGCCGCGGGACGTAAACAGTGAACAGCTGATGCCCTGACAGTCACGGCGGCTCGGCGTCTGCACCGTCCACCGCCCACCATGGACAGCAAGGACAAGGATCACGTTCTCAGCCTCAAAGGTGACCAACAATGAACTGGGCTGTGGGTGGAATATAAGCCCAGAGTCACTGGGCTCATGAATCGAATTATTTTCAGACTTGCCTCTGACACCCCTGGTTGATTCCCTTTTAAAGTGCAAATTACCACTCAACCAATCAGTTTCATGGTTTTATGTAATCTGATAAAGTTTAAAATTTAAAGATAACCAGGGAATCAGGAAACCCAGCCAGGCTTGGGGACACTTGGGTTGTTCACAGGTGGGCGTATTGATGCCTATCATTACTGCAATTTCTATTTTCTTTTAACTTCCTTGGGCAGAGGGATGAGTTGGCAATTTTGTAATGCCAACTTGTGAAGAGAAATCGACATTGATTGTCATAGCACTAAGATAATATTAAAGACATGTCCATATAACGTGATTTGTATATATTTGGGCATAATGAAGCTATTATGATCATGTTATAAGATAAAAATACATTATTACGTAGATGATGATTCTGCGACGCATTTCATGTGTACCACCACATTCCCCGCAGTCTTAAAGGCCCCCTAGCCAATTTTGGTTGCAAGGGGTGAGTATGGGCAAACACTAGAATAATACCCAATAATCATTTACGTAACGAGTTTTTTATCTTATAACATGATAAAAAAAGCTTCTTTATGCCCAAATATATACAAATCATGTTAAATGAACATGTTTTTAATATTATCTTACAAATCTATGACAATGTGTCAAATTCTCTTTGCAAGTTGGCATTGCAAAATAGCTAAGTTACCCCTCTGCCCAAGGAAGTGAAGGGGAAATTGATACTCCAGTGGAAACATGCATCAAAATGCCTGGCTGCAAACAGGCCAGTTGACTTACACTTATTGTTTCTTGTATCTGTGCATTTAACAGGCAGCATTCCATGGGAATTTCAAATATACCTTTTAAAAGATATTCAGATTAATTTTTTCTTTTTTCAATACGTATGAACTGCAGTTGGTTGAAGACGCGAATAATAACAGATAGAAGTAATGGGAGTAAGTGGGGCTGACCAGATATTAAAGGAACAGTCCAGATTAAATGCTTAGGAGACAAAGGGAGGAAGTTAAGATAGATGGTTTGGATATGAGCAGAGGAGAGGCTGAATATTAAACTGCCAGGCAGGAGGAAATTAGGAAACCCAAAGAGGAGATGAAAAGATGTGGTGAGGGGAAACCTACAGGTGGTTGGTATGACAAAGGAAGATGCAGAGGACAGGAAGAGATAAAAATAGGTGATCTGCTGTGCTGAACTTCCTGGAAACAGCTGAAAGAAGGGACTCACAATATCAATTATTCTTTCAGATTTTAGTTAAGGGACTAATACATGTCCATTGAACTCTAATGGCTAAAAACTATTTTTATTCATTCATGCTGGAAGGCTGTAATCCCAGTAAAGATAGGTGATAACATAATGGCTGCCATGTTTCCTGCTGTCTGTGAGAATAAGTTGTGCCAAAACTTGCAGTGATGATATAACTTATACACTGATACATTTTAGTGGCAATAGGTTACTAACTTTGTAGTGAACGTAGCCTGATGGGTTGCTAGCATGGATGGTTAGCAACTTAATAGCAATAGGTTACTGTATATTATGTTACATTAAGGGAATTTTTTTTTATTAACCATTTGTGCCTTCCAATCTTTGTTAAGGAACATGTTTTTTATCATTTAACTATTATATTAAGGTGGAAAGGTGAGAGAAGAGGCCATTAGTGATAAGACAACTGTCCCAAGCTATATCTAAGCCACTATTCACCACTTTCAGTCATGAGGCTCACCAGACCATCACTGTTCACTGGTTTGTCTGTTGGCTGTGATGCCCGAGACTTGCCGGGGGAACACCTCAATGCTGACGTGCGGGCAGATATCGCCATCCCCCAGGGGCTCCCCAACACTGGAGTGGGACACATGCTGCTCCTTCCACAGAGCTTTGGGTACGTACTGTGACATGAGAGAGAGAGAGAGAGAGAGATTTTCAGATATTTAGGATAGAATTATAGTATTGTACAGTAATATAAGAATTGTCCAAAGAATCCCTCTTTCAATTTTTCTGTAAAATTTCTCTGTGTGTCATATTGTGGTTATATTTCATCAGACTTACTAAATCTTTTTGAGTTCTGCAGTTACTAAGATTCAGGCTAAAGCAAGACACATAAAATATTAATAAATTCTTAACAGAGACTTACTGTTGGCTCCAAAAACCTTTCTAGGAACATATACTTGGGTGAGACCTTTTCCTGCTGCCTGTGTGTCCATAACGATGGGAAGGACACGGTGCGAGAGGTGTCCATCAAGGTGAGGAAGAGATATGTTCATGTGATGCATATCTATAGAAAGGGTGCAGTAGATTCCATGTGTGGAGGTACTTGCCTTAAACACTCAAAGCATATTGTTAATGCCTTATGTTGGCAAAGGGTTGTAGGAAAAACAATGGTAATGATGAGGTTTATAAGATCAAATAAACTAGCTCTCAAATCATTAACCCGGTAGCAGCGGGGATCATGTTTCCTAATGGTCCCTCTAAGCGAGAAAATGAGAAAAAAATCATCACTTACACATACCATTTCATAATATATATCAAAGCATTTGTGATAAGTTTATGTATCATCTATTTTTGGGGGTTTATATCATGGCACAAATTTTGCCTGTCACTGCTACACAGTAAAGCCACAAATTTGGCCCGTCGCTGCTACCGGGTTAAATAATATACTACTATAATATATGTTACAGCAGAAAGACAAACAAGTTAGTCTTTGTGTACTAGTAAAAAAATACTAGCGCTTGTTCCCATAGGAGGGTTTATCAAAGGAGCTTTCCACTACTTTGACAGGCTGTGCTTCAAATGAGCAACCAGCGAGTGCCTCTGTTGGGGGAGGATGACAATGAAATGCTTCATCAGCTGGAGGCCAACGAGACCATCAATGAGGTGATCCAGCATGAAGTGAAAGACATTGGCACCCACATGTAAGTTGGAAAGGACCTTCTGGTTTTGGGAATTGGTGTGTCTTCTTCTTCTTCTTCTTCATTTATAGTCCATTTCTCCCATTCTTGGAGTTATTGGGGCATGTGTGTTGATTTATTTATGTAGTCATTGATGTACTTATTTTTTAATTTTTAGTTTTTATTGTAGTAAAGACTAAATATTCAGGTTTAAGAGAGTAACTCCTGCCTCCCACCCTGTCATAGATTGGTGTGTGCTGTGAGCTACCTCGCGCCTGCAGGGGATCGGTCAAACTTCCGCAAGTTCTTTAAGTTCCAGGTGATGAAGCCGCTTGATGTTAAGACTAAGTTCTACAATGCTGAGGTATGACCTAATTAACCATGAGTATTGTTTTAAAGTTAAATCACTCATGGTTCAGTTTTAGGGGTCAGGGTCAAATTTCCAGTGAGGTTCAATTCATTCAGTCAAGATCAAGTTCATTCATTCATGTATCAGTAATTTTTGCTTTAGATGTTTTTTCAGGCCTAAGCTCATTCATTATTCTGTCTAGTGTTTAGAAGTCAGTCAAATGAGACACCTGAACAAGAGGGTATAATGCAGATCATTTTTACCTTTACAGATATTTGCTTTAATTTATCCTTTTTATTTTTACTTAATTTATTATTAATTTTTATATATTTTTATATTTTCATTCATACATGTTTTTATTTAGTCCTTGCAGTAAAAGTCTATTAATCTGAATTTCACTGGTCTCAAAATCCCTGTAATTTGAGTTTAGAAGGCAGTAAGTTTCAGTTGGATAAGCCCAAAAGTTCTAATTTCTATCCCTGACCCTACACCCCAGCTGCTCAGATTTGCTCTATATCACATGCTTCCTGCTATCAGTAAGAAAAAAGGAAAAAATGCAACTGTAAAAAAATCAGCAAAGCTGTTACCAGAGAGCGACATTTTTTTTTGTTTCAGTTTTGTCACACTGAAGTGAAGATATACAGTGTATTTCACCTATATGGAAAGTTGACTGAGCTGTCGTTTTTTGAGTGTGTGCACAGTCAGGAGTTTGGCTTCTAATGTCAGCTACATATGCATAACATTTGTTTATTGCCTTAAACAATAAAAATGAAATATTCATGATTATAGTAACTGATCAGCCAGTTATTACTTTTGGAAGTGTAATAGTATACTTTCAGTTTATTATGAAAAGAACTGTAACTAGAAAAGTGAAAATATAGAAAAGTTTTTTCCCTTTATCTCCTCTCCATTCTGGCCTGTCATTCATCACCTTTATACCCTGATTATTGGTTCCTTTTTTCCCCCTCATTTTCTTTAATGAGGACAGAATACAGTCAGCAATGAATTTAGATTGCATTTGCATTATGTTTATGCTTCAAGAGAAGCTGAGGGCCATTTTGAGGGTGTATGTTCAATCGTTATTCTGCGACCACAAAAAAGTTTCTGTAGAGCAGAGCCAGGCCTGCAAAAATATAGAATAGTCTAAAAAATACAATAAATGTTTGAATACTGGATGGCAGGAAGCAATAACTTTAGAAACACATTACACACAAAAGAATCATAAAGATCTGCAAGTCGAATGTTAATTGATGTTTTTTGTTTTGTTTTGAGTATGGTGTCACAGTGACCTCCATTGTGCTGTTCTTTTTACATGGAATTTTGCCTTGCCCAGTAAATCAGTCACTCAGAATATGGAGTTCTAACAGTTCCAAAAGGCATCTCTGTGCACTCAAGGGAAGTAAACAAACTGCCTCATGATTAAATTTTTTATATTTTTTTATATAGTCTAAAAAATTACATACCTGAATGGGCGCTGGTCCACGGTTATTCAGATTAAAGTACTTTTTCTGTGTAGCTCTGTGTGTCAACCAAAGTAGTAATTGTATTTTGTAGACGTATATTTTGAAAACTTATGAATGGTTATTATTTTTCATCAATGTTAATATGGCATTTAATTTTATTTTTTACTTTTGTAAGTGATGTGTAAGTACATAAGTAGTTCAAATTATAGTTATCAGATCTGAAGCAAGGATCTGATTTAGTTTGATTAATTTTTATGTTATTGTCTTGTACTGTAAGTTACATAAATTTAGTCTGCTTGAATTTCCTTTTTAGGATATTGCTTGAGGTTTAGACTTTATTTTCCAGGTGTATTCTGTCTCCCTAGGGTCAGGTGTGTTTCTGGGTTGGTATGGAATAGTGTGCATGTGTTAAACAGCAATGTTGATCCAATTGTGACAGAGACAAAAAGATTTCACACTGATAAAGATTTAGTCATGTAAACCAACCTGATGTGTACTGACAGGTCATGAGAGCAGTGCATCCAGAGGGCATCTAGTGAATGACGAATGTGTCTTCTAATCTTAGAGTCTGCAAAATATCTTGCCTTTCACTCAACGGCAGTAAAAATTAGTGGTCATGAAGCCCACAAACTTGTTCACCAGTTTGCTGTAATCTATACTTTTTACTTTGAAAGATCAAGGCTGGATTCATCAAGTGAGCCACAAGATGATGTGTTTCAGCATAGGTGTACAAACTTACCCTTCTTTTCATCTCCTCTCTCCTTTCCTTTGATAAAGTAATTCTTTCTATCCTTCAGAGCTTAGACAGTCTCTAGCATATGTTGTCAATGGAAGATAATTATGTTAAGTCACTCACTGCACATTCTGTCCTCATAATCTTATGAGAAAGCCTTCTTAAACTCTAATTATGCTCAAATAAGGAGGAGTTTGATGTAGCATTTCTTTAGTTGGGTTTGCTTAAAGACCTACAAGCACATTCTAACATGTATTTATGAAGGTGCTGGTGGAGGGCACATATATGGTATCACTTGGGTTTTGAAAATAATTGTAATGTGGTTTGCAGGTACAGCATATATTTACTTTTTTATTCTGAGATTGCTTTTTTTCTGAAAGGCTTCAAGCACCACGGGTTAAAGGTTTTAGAATTGTATAGATCGTAGCAGTACTAATATGTGTGTGGGGTGGAGGAGGTGGTGCATGAATGTGTGTGTGTGTGTGTGTGTGTGTGTGTGTGTGTGCATGAGAGAGAGAGAGAGAGAGAGAGAGAGAGAGAGAGAGAGAGGAGAGGAGAGGAGAGGAGAGGAGAGGGGAGAGAGAGAGAGAGAGAGAGAGAGAGAGAGAGAGAGAGAGAGAGAGAGAGAGAGAGAGAGAGAGAGAGAGAGTTAATAATTCTATAGAGAAACCTTACTTGTTTTGATACATTTCCTTTTCATGGTGGCCCCCTCAAGGCTCAGGTGTACATTATTACCATGTTTTATTGACCTTCTCAGCATGTATTTGCATGGCCATAATGCTTGCTTCTGCATGACTCTGCTGCCTCTCCACCCATTGTTTGCAGGACTTTGTTGTAAGTATGGAAGGGAAACTTCTCGTATATTTGTTTTATGAGGTCTTGCATCATATCAGTAAAATAAGTTACTACCTCACGATGAAGTTTTTATACATCTCAGGTTTAAATTTACACTTAATTTCATTAGACTTACCTAGTTTGCCATATGAATGTAAGTTTCTTGGGTAGTAAAGTAGTATAAATGTTTTAGTTTGCTGTGGTTTGCAAGCATATTCAAAGTGGTACCTTAGTCTGTAAATTTGTTTACCTACTTAACTTATTGTTTTGAGGCATATATTAAATACAGAGATTGGGACATTGGAGGTGAAAGTTTTTTTTTTTTTTTTTTTTTTTTTCTTAAATGGATCATATTTTTATGCTTTGCTGGCAGTAAAGGGACAGTTTTTCATTTGTTTACATGGACTAGAGTAAACAATATTTACTTTCTCTTGGTAGGTTGTGATTTTCAGCATATTTTTGGTGCAGTGAGCTTGTTTTGATCTGTGAAAGGTAATAGGAAAATGGAAGCTCTAAATTAAAGGATACTTCTAAATTTTCCCGTGAAGCTTAAGTATATGATTATGTATATTTTAAAATGAGTTATTTTTTCACCATTGAAATGTTGGTTATTTTTAAAAGGATCTGCAATGCCTGCTTTACACCAGCCATGCACCAAAGTATTCATGCTATGATTACATAACAGTTGCTCCCTTACCTGTTGTGCTGCTTGCCTAGGCCTTGGTCAGCTTAATGATGCAGAGAGGCTGAAGCAGCCAGTTCACAGGCCTTTACTTTATCTTTCACAATAATGTCACATTTATTCTACACCATAAAGCATTTATTCTACACCATAAAGCAAGTAATATTTTCACTACTGACATAGTTTAGAAATATTCCACAATTTTTAATGACAGCTTAGACAAATTTATTCCTGCACCACTTTTTTCTAATCTCATTGATGATATATTATTTATATGCATGAAGGATTCCATCCTTGAACAAATATTTGAATTATCACTCAGAGTTCATTCTGTAATCAATTAACCTTAAAGAATCAGTTCCTCTCACTTTAAATCTGTTAATGATACATGATATTGTATTTTTTGTGTTCTTAATATTTGGCACATAGACATAAGTAATTCATCACATAAACTGCTGGCATTAAAAGATAGTAATATGAAAAAATATGCTTTTGAAAAAAGGAGATCAGTATTTCACCAGTTTTTCACTGTTGGGGTTGACTGAAAGATGTGTGAGTGTCAGAGAAAATAGCACATAACATGAATCTTACTGAAATTCTATCTTGTCTGTGTTTCAGACACCTGTAGAGTAAACCTAACACTTTGTTCATTGTTTTCATTTAGTATATAGATTTAAAAAAATGTCTAGAAGTACATTTACAAGTTAAAACTGGAAAATGAAATCAAATAAGGTATATAATTACCTTAAATTCGTTATGGCATGATCTTTCATGTTTTATTTTCATTGAATACCCACACTAACAGAAGCACCTCATGTGAATTGGTGAGTTTGATTTTGTGTGTGGGTACAGTTGGTGATGTTGCTTTTGTGCTGCACCAGTCAGATGAGGTGTACCTGGAGGCCGGGGTGCAGAACATCACATCGGGGCCGCTGTGCCTGGAGAAGGTGGAGCTGGAGCCGTCCCCTTACTTCTCAGGTGAGGTGTTAAGTACTACCACGGAGCTGTCCTGCTTAGCTCTTTTCTGTTACTACAAACTGTATCAGGAGTAGCTTGTGATTATGACACCACTGCTGGAAGTTCAGTGATATCCATGAAGGAGGTCTTGTTAGGCATTGAATGTTCAGGAAAATTAATAATGAATGTAATGATGAAAGACTTTACAAAATGTAAAAAACTGACTGTTTTATTCCAGCAGTTTGTATGGCTGAATTTCTAGTGATGTCCATGAACAAGTTATCAAATTAATCATGAATGTGATAGTGTTAGATTCCTTTCAGAACTTGGCGTCATTTGATTGTTATGGTTGCTTTAATTTTTAGTGACGTCGATGAACAAGATTTCACCGTGTTCCAATACTCTGGTCTTTGGGAGAATGAACGTGGTGAACCCGCACGACACCCGACAGTACCTCTACTGCCTCAAGCCAAGACCTGAGGCCCGCAGCAACCCAGCGGCACTACGTCAGGCCACCTCCATTGGCAAGCTAGACATTGTGTGGCGCACCAACATGGGTGACAGAGGCAGACTGCAGACCAGCCAGCTACAGAGGATGGTTGGTAGATGAGACTTCTTCATTGTTTAGGTCAATGAGTTCTGCTAACCTCTATTTTCAAGGTGGTGAACTACTATTTAGTACTAGTATGTGGGTGAGAAATGTTGAGGCATACCAGACTAAGCAAATAAGGGATGTGTGCCAGTTTGTATTCATTATTCCAGTTAGTGTGTACAGTTAATATCAGGAAGAAATGTGCTCTGGAATATGGAGCTGAAGTCTATAAAGTAAGAGGTATCAAAACAAAGAATGCTCACTATTTTGACAATATGTAAACTAAACCACATATCAGTTTTCCCAAGTAGTACTTTTTCTTTATGAGTTCTGATTGGAGTGATTAATACAGAATGGAGAACACCCTCTACCATCTTAAAACATCATTGCATCCAGTCTGGTCATCTGTGTTCTTGACTGCAATACCTCTGTTCATCCCCCTCACAGGCACCTCAGTATGGGGATGTGAGGGTGACAGTTGACCGCATCCCCAGCGTAGTGCGACTTGAGGACCAGTTTGAAGTGTGTCTGTCTATCACCAACATCTGGTAATGCAATTTTTCATTTTTCACTTTGTAATCTTTCTTTATGTATCAGGAAATATGCTACTCCATTCATCACTTGTTTTCAGTAATTTCCTTATTATTTTGTACTTTATTCATGGCTACTATTACATAGCTATTGTTGAGTTAGTTTATTACATAGTCTTTGTTAGCTAGTTAATCTCTTGAAGCTTATTGTTTCTGTAGTACTGTTTGTGTTTGAAGGCTAGGGACAGAGATATTGGGATTTTGAGATTTTTTGGCTTCAAATATATATTTTGTCTCTTCATTTCTTGACAATTGTACCTTTTCTTGATTCACATTATCAATATTGCATCACTTTCTCCTAGGTAGCAACCAACATAACTAGTATACTGTGAATCATTTGAAGCTTTGTTTATATGACAACCATAAAAGTATTTAAAATTGTGTTCTATTTGGAAAGAGGACAAAATCTCTGATAGCTACTTAATCTGATGCCCCTCCTGGGAAAAAAAGGGCAGGAAAGAGCCGTCAGTAAATGCACTCTTCTTTGCCGCACCAGTGAGCGCACCCTGGAGCTGCACCTGGACTTCCTGGGCGGCGGCGGCGGGTCGGTGTGGAGCGGTGTGAGCAGCAAATCCCTTCCCTCTCTTCCCCCCGGCCAGTCCATCAGCCTCTCCCTGCCCCTGGTTCCTTTGCAGACTGGCCTTCAGGTAGGCTATCACACTGATGTCAGCTATTTTTCCCATCTCTAACTTTCTCTCACTACTCATGTATTTTCTGTCTGTCCATATTTATTATTTTCCATCTATCAATCCTTCCTTCATGAGCTTTTCCATCCCTATAGGGGCCTTCGAGTGTGTGTGTATGTGTGTTTGGGTGGGTACGTGCATATAAAAGATAGCAAGTGAGAGAGACAAAGTTCAGCCAACACACCACTTTTCCTTTACAGACCATTGCTGGAATCCGCCTCACTGACACCTTTCTCAAGCGAGCGTACAACTATGAAAACCTTGCCCAAGTGTTTATCACCAATGAGAAAACTGAAGGCCAGGATGTGTTTCTCTCAAAATGGGTGAACAATCTGACTTAATGCCATTTTTTCAATGGTGATGGAGGAAAACAGAACCCTGCCTTCACTTCATTACACTTCCTCCCTGTTCTTCCCTACCTCCACTTATCTTCACCTTTTCTCCTCTTTCCATCCCTGCCATTTCAGCCACAGAATAAGTATATATATATATATATATATATATATATATATATATATATATATATATATATATATATATATATATATATATATATATATATATATATATATATATATATATATATGTATAGAGTTTATTGTTTCTGGAGTTATGTATACATTTATGTATATGTAAGTATGTTGGTGAAAATGTATGTATGTATATGGGGAGTTGTCATATCCATTCCTTGTTGACAATAATAATGGTGGTTTCTTATATGTGCCTTTCTGACACCTCATAGTGTTGATTTTGCGAAGGTTAATTATCTGAGAAATTTATGCCTCTAAAGGGCTTCTTGGACTTGGCTTACAATTGATCCAGGGCTGCATGTACATCATTGGCCTCCTCAAAATGTGGTTGCTGACTTGTGGAAAGATAGTCACGTAAGGGAAAATATAAGATATGTGTTTATTTATTGTTGTAAAGAAAAATAATTCAACTTAAGAGAAGCTCCACAGATATCAATATGTTCTCAGGTTTAATATATCATTACACTGACTTCAATCAATGCTGAAGGGGATGTGGGTGACAGTTCAAAATTGATTTATTGTGTGTATACCCTTCTGCCAACTATAAATAAGCTGGCTTCCCTCTGTGACGAGTGTGCCCTGGTCAAGGTGCCACTCAGCAGGGATTAAACAAGTACAGCGTATCCATAACAAGGGGAGATATGCCAGTCAATTGCACAACCAGAGCCTAAAGAAAAACTGATTGAACCTCCTTCTCAACCCTCACATTATCCTCCACAACCTCCTCAACCCCCACAACCTCCTCCTTAACCAACACATTATCCTCCACAACCTCCTCAACCCTCACATTATCCTCCACAACCTCCTCCTCAACCCTCACATTATCCTCCACAACCTCCTTCTCAACCCTCACATTATCCTCCACAACCTCCTTCTCAACCCTCATGTTATCCTCCACAACCTCCTCAACCCACACATTATCCTCCACAACCTCCTCCTCAACCCTCACATTATCCTCCACAACCTCCTCCTCAACCCTCACATTATCCTCCACAACCTCCTTCTCAACCCCCACAACCTCCTCAACCCTCACATTATCCTCCACAACCTTCTCAACCAACACATTATCCTCCACAACCTCCTTCTCAACCCTCACATTATCCTCCACAACCTCCTTCTCAACCAACACATTATCCTCCACAACCTCCTTCTCAACCCTCACATTATCCTCCACAACCTCCTTCTCAACCCTCACATTATCCTCCACAACCTCCTTCTCAACCAACACATTATCCTCCACAACCTCCTTCTCAACCCTCACATTATCCTCCACAACCTCCTTCTCAACCAACACATTATCCTCCACAACCTCCTCAACCCTCACATTATCCTCCACAACCTCCTTCTCAACCAACACATTATCCTCCACAACCTCCTTCTCAACCAACACATTATCCTCCACAACCTCCTCCTCAACCAACACATTATCCTCCACAACCTCCTCCTGAACCCACACATTATCCTCCACAACCTCCTTCTCAACCAACACATTATCCTCCACAACCTCCTCCTCAACCCTCACATTATCCTCCACAACCTCCTCCTCAACCCTCACATTATCCTCCACAACCTCCTCCTTAACCCTCACATTATCCTCCACAACCTCCTTCTCAACCAACACATTATCCTCCACAACGTCCTCAACCCTCACATTATCCTCCACAACCTCCTTCTCAACCCTCACATTATCCTCCACAACCTCCTTCTCAACCAACACATTATCCTCCACAACCTCCTTCTCAACCAACACATTATCCTCCACAACCTCCTTCTCAACCAACACATTATCCTCCACAACCTCCTTCTCAACCCCCACAACCTCCTCAACCAACACATTATCCTCCACAACCTCCTCCTGAACCCTCACATTATCCTCCACAACCTCCTCCTCAACCCACACAACCTCCTCAACCAACACATTATCCTCCACAACCTCCTCCTGAACCCTCACATTATCCTCCACAACCTCCTCCTGAACCCTCACATTATCCTCCACAACCTCCTTCTCAACCCCCACAACCTCCTCAACCAACACATTATCCTCCACAACCTCCTCCTGAACCCTCACATTATCCTCCACAACCTCCTCCTCAACCCTCACATTATCCTCCACAACCTCCTTCTCAACCCTCACATTATCCTCCACAACCTCCTTCTCAACCCTCACATTATCCTCCACAACCTCCTCCTCAACCCTCACATTATCCTCCACAACCTCCTCCTCAACCCTCACATTATCCTCCACAACCTCCTTCTCAACCCTCACATTATCCTCCACAACCTCCTTCTCAACCAACACATTATCCTCCACAACCTCCTCCTCAACCAACACATTATCCTCCACAACCTCCTTCTCAACCCTCACATTATCCTCCACAACCTCCTCCTCAACCCTCACATTATCCTCCACAACCTCCTCCTCAACCCCCACATTATCCTCCACAACCTCCTTCTCAACCCTCACATTATCCTCCACAACCTCCTCCTCAACCCTCACATTATCCTCCACAACCTCCTCCTCAACCCTCACATTATCCTCCACAACCTCCTCCTCAACCCTCTCATTATCCTCCACAACCTCCTTCTCAACCAACACATTATCCTCCACAACCTCCTTCTCAACCAACACATTATCCTCCACAACCTCCTTATCAACCCTCACATTATCCTCCACAACCTCCTTATCAACCCTCACATTATCCTCCACAACCTCCTTATCAACCCTCACATTATCCTCCACAACCTCCTCAACCCTCACATTGTCCTCCACAACCTCCTATAAGAGACAAGTAATCGACATAGAGAAAAAGAAAGAAGGAAAAAGCGTGCCGTAAAAAGCGGAACAGGTCTAAAGAAGAAGAAGAAGAAGGTCAGGGAGTCAGCTGTTCCCCGCCGGCAGCCGAACTTGTCTAGCAAGCAAGAACAGGAACCCTGGAGGTAAACGGCAGGAACAGGGACGGGGGAAACCAGGACTGTAGCTGTAGGACGGGGCAGATGGAAACAGTAGAACACCTAATAGTGGAATGCAGCAACTATGAGCGGCAGAGAGGGGAGTTGGTGGCAGGAGTAGTGATGGTAATAGGCGGAGAGGAGTGGGCTAGGAGGCTAGAGGAGGAAAACGGGGCGATCTGCACGGTGTTGGGGCTGTATGGAGACAAAAAGGAAACGGAAAGAAGAATGGTAAAGTTGGCAAAAGTGTTCCTCGCGCAGTGCTGGGAAAAAAGGGCACAAATGTCCGTATAAGTGAATATAAGTGGCTTTATTTCAGATTAGAAAATTACATAACGCTGAAAAGAAAGTTGTGTGAATAAGAAGGGAGGAACGAGAGGAGGAGGACCTAAGAAGCGATACAAAGCGTTACAGGTCAAAAGAAGAAGAAGAAGAAGAAGGGTGTCACTAGAGGTGAGTTAAGTGAACAAAACTAGAAGACAACAATGCCAATCAACAGTCAAGAATAAGTCATAAGTGGGAGCCGTTACAAAGGCAATCCCACACCTAATACTGGACTGGACTGAGTTAACCCCAGCTACAGCCTCGAGTGCCCCATTGTCACTGCTGGCCGGGCTAGGTTAGGCTAGTTTTTGACCTTGTATTATGTTTAAAAAGCATGTTCTGTCACCCTTTTGCCATAATATCAAGGCTTTCATGGTGTTTAGAGGTGGCAGAGTTTAACCCCGTAGCTGCGGGGGTCATGTTTCTTAGGTTAGGTTAGGGTAAAGGCCCCTCTAAGTAAAATAATGAGAAAGAATCATCACTCACGCAAACCATTTCATAATATATATCAATGCATGTGTGATCAGTTTCTGCATCATCTATTTTGGGAGGTTTATATAATGGCAGAAATTTGGCCCATTGTTGATACACAGTAAAGCCGCAAATTTGGCCCATCGATGCTACCGAGTTAATTACACATTTACCAGATAGTAACCTATTACTACTATTATAGGAGCCATTTGCTGCTAAATAGTAACAGTATTATTCTAGTGTTTGCCCGTACTCACCTCTCACAATGGCATATGAAACTTATATGAGAGTAAGTTTTACTGTGTTTTTAATTAATTAGCTAACTATTCCCCCATGGAAGTCACTAGTGGCCCGCATTTCCTTCCCTCCTCCAAAAGGGCTTAAATAGTTGAATGTTTGCCAGAGGTGTCCCAGACCATTGTCATTTCTTTGCTAGTAACCAAGGCTGTGTCAGAAAAAATTCCAGCACTTATTTTTATTTTTTGGTGTTAGGGTAACATACTGATCCCAAAAATGGTTGTAATATTTTCCATTCACTTCAAAAGTCCTTGGACTCCTCCTCCTACCATTTTGCAGTTGTGAGTTCTAACAATAATCCCCAACAATAAATATGTCACTGGTCTAAAGTGTTGGCAATTAGTCGCTCCTGATGATGAAAAAGGGAAAATGTGTGCTAATAGATTTGAAAATTGACCTAGCAGCAATATATTTGGTAAATCTTAGGAATAGCGGCTCCTAGTGGGTGCGCATTTAGGGCACGGTGTGGTGGTAATTACATCATCTCTAGCACATACGACGGAGTTTTGACAAGCGGACAGGCGTGTTTATGTCACAAGGGGTGTATTTTTCCACGCTGGCCTCACGATTTCTTCTAAGTTGATGGCCGGGGTGAAGAAAGGGAAGAGCCCGCGCGGAAAAATACATCCCTTGTGACATAAACACGCCTGTCCACTTGTCAAAACCCTGTCAAACGTGCTTGAAATGTTGTAATTACCACCACACCGTCCCCTAAATGCGCACCCACTAGGAGCTGCTATTCCTAAGATTTACCATATATTTTTTTAATTTCTGCTTCAGGCTGTGTCATCTAGGTTAGAAGAACAACTCAAGAAGGAGAGGGAGAGTCTTGCAGTGCAGTTCTTAAGCAACATGACGCAGGAGCTGAGGAGGAAGGTGAGTTTTCAGTGTTCATGACATTTGAATCTACTTACCATGTATGCATGTATATATCATCATCAGCAGCAGCAGCAACCTCTTATCATTCCACTGCAAGCCATTGGCCTCTCCTATGCATATCAATTTATTTCTGTCCTGTGCCTCTAGTTTTCAGTTTCAAGGTAGACTTAATATCATCACTCTGTCTGTTGAATGGCCTCCCCTTGGGTCTTTTCATATCAGTTATTTCCCAGTCTATCTATCTTCTTGTCCATCTGTTGTTCTCTTTCATACATGTGTGTCCTGACTGTTTCATTTTTTTTATTTTGATTGCCTTTATGATGTCATCTACTTTCATCTATTCTCTTACTGCTTTATTTGCAGGCTTTTTTTTTTTTTTTCCCCTTGGCCTGTTTCCTTTGCTATAAAAAAACTTACTGTCGCTCTTATCCTTTATAGTGATACCCAACATTGATCCCCCATCCCTCTTTGGGCACTTGCCAGTACCCTTTCCATGTGCTTGACCAGAATCCATGTCTCTGATCCATATTTTATTACAAAAAGAACACATTGCCTCAAGCACATGATTACAGCCCCTCACAGTGTTGCTCCGTTTTCTAAAAGTACTCCAGTTCAGTCATGTGTATCTTACCTTTTTATTTCCTTTTCTAATGAGGAATATGTTTGTATCAGTTGTCCCAAGTATAAATATTCACATACATACTGTTTTTAGAGCTTCCTCCTAAATGACTGTTTGATTGGAGCATGACTTGAAGTCTTTTTCTTGTTCATCTTCAGCCCTACTTGTAGACATTGCCTGTTTAGTTCTCCTGTCACATGCAGTAGTTTACTACTAGTCTTGCTCTGAAGAACAATGTCATCTTCAAATCAAAAGACCCTTGGTCCTTCTATGGAGGGGCCGAATTATTGACTGACTGACTGAGTACCGGCAGGGAATAGGAATATGTTTATGAAGTAGTTAATGTATACTCCTTGAGATAAGGATAGGTCTCCTGTGTGATTGGACAGTGTTGAGAGTTAAAAACAGCAGCAGAAGCAATAGATGTATCATTTTTCATAGCCTTAGGTAATATAGTAGCAACTTTACCTTTTGGGTATTGCATTGGGAAGGTACTGTTTCTGTTGGTTGCCAGAGTGACATGAAACTTTAGATGTTTTTTATCCATGCATTTTACTCCATCACTGTTTCAGGTGTTGGGGTGCTTCAAGCAGCTTCACCGGACACGCCTTACTGTCTTTGAGGGAGATACCACGGCACTGGCAGGTGAGCTCTGGGAAGAAGAGGTGTGTGGGAGACCAGAAGGAGCTGCACTTTGAACACAAAAAATCCCTCCTTGCTAACGCAGGCTTTGTCCTCTAATTGTGTGCATCCATCCATTGACTGCTTGTATTAGGTAGAAATAACTGCTGCAAAACTGACATGAGGTATGAAGGTAAACTGTTGATAACAATAAAGAAGGCATACCAACCTTAATTCTTCTTCCATTCAGTACTTATATTAGGAAAACAATAAGGCTGGAAAACTAATATGAGGTACCTACAAAGATGAACTGAAGAATATGGAATACTCACCAATCTTTACTGTCATATGAATTTTTGTACTTCATATCAGTTTTCCAGTGTATTTTTTTCCTGCTTTGAGTACCAATTGGAAGGGTAAGTGCAAATTGATAAACATGGTTTACATGATTGATAAAACATTTCATCGCATATATGCTGTGATGACAACAGCACCCAACCTGTTGTCAGTGGTGTTAACAGTTAGCATAGAGTTCAATCTGCTTATCATCTCTTTTAGAGTCTTTTAGAGAAATTTAACTAATGTTAGATTGCGAAACCTGTTGCCACTATTGTGCATCTTAAGTGTGTGTTTTTTTTCTGCCTGTTAAGACCCATCTTTACTACTATACACAGACATTTTATTGTGCAGTCTACAAATCACAACTAAGACCATTCTTCCTTGCAGTGGCTCGTGAAAAAATCAACGCAGAATTCCACAAGAACAAGAACGTGTCTGACATGGCTGCAGTTGAAGAGGTCAGTGTTGAGTTTTGCTGCTGTCCTTGAGCTGGCACTGTTACGTCATGATTACTCACACAACAGGACACACGGGACAGGAAGGCAAATGGATGTGAGGGGAGGGGTGAAAGGAGGGATAGGTTAGGGAGGGAAGGAGGGAGAGAGATTAACAATTTAGCGGTGATCTTTTATCTTGGAAGGCCATCGCCAAAAGCCTATAATTGGGGCAGCCATCATAGTCACATGTCCTCTACCTTCCCCTTTGCCTAACCCACCCCTTCCCCCTTCCCCCTCAGCATTCTACCCATACCACACTATTTGTTCCTCCCCACTTCCCCTTCTATCCCTACCCCACCCTTTGTGCCTCCCCCATTCCCCTACTCTGCCTCCTCTTCCTTCCCCCTTCCATACTTGATCTCTGTTGCTTGATCCACTTTTGCTCATACTCATGAGTTGAGTATCTTAACATTACTCTGAAAGGTCTTTTCATGATGACTTCCACATCAATTTATGATCTCAACCACACCTTAACCCATAGACCACTGTATTCCTAGACTACATGCATGATTTCTGACCCATTAAGTATTGGCCAATAAAATGATGAACCTGTTTCCAGCTTCATTTTTTAATGTAGACTTATTGTTTGATAATTGGCATATCGGATGCAGAAAATGCTGAGAAATCCATTTTCTGGCCTTAGAATAGTGATAAATTAAAAACTAGAGCTATAAATAAATTTATCTGGCAACAAATGGAGCTTTGGGACAATAATAAATAAGGTTCATTTCATTTGCCCCTCACCCTGCTGTCAGCTGAGCACCTACCAGCTGGTAATACAGATGTTTGTACTGTACTTTTCCTCCCTATTACTGTGTTACAAATATACAACTGTTATGTAGAATATTTCCAATGGGTTTGTGACACCAGAAAAATGTTGAATGACAGGTGTGGTCACGATCCAGGGCTGGGAATTGCTGCCTCATATCAAGTTCTAAAAGAGTCCTAATCATCCAGATTAATCATTGTCAAATATAGAAATGACCTGTTAAGCTATGATTTTATGAGTTGTTTGTTTTATTTGTAATTTTGTTTAGTGCAACATTTCCTCTGACTTCCAGATGTTGGAGCTTCTGTTTTAGAGCAAGGGACGCATTTCTAAAAAAAAAAAAAAAAAAAAAAAAATGGCTCACTATCCACAGCTCTTGTAAATAGGAGAGGTTAAAGAGTGTCAGATTTGGTCAGGATGGTGTTTTGATATTCCACTTTTGAAATAGTTGAAGTCGTTTTGCTTGTCAAATTTGAGAGACTTTATTTCACTATTTTATATAAATTGGTGGATGTTACTCAGCTTGGTGTAACATTTTATTTTGACCTGCAGCTCCTTACCCTCGGAAGACAGGTGGAAGAGGTGCTGAGGACTAGTGTGCTCCAGGTGGCCCAAAAAGAGGATGGTGTCTATAGTAAGTTGATACAAATTTCTTCCTTTTATTGTTTTCACATTTAGTTTTAGAGGTATTGAGGAAAATAATACAAAGAATGAAATAACTGGAATGGTAGCTCTCCAGTAATTTTATTAAGAGACAGTTTTATCATTTTCTATAATCTTTTGAGATGACATGTATTTCATATTCATACCATCAAACCAAATATAAATTGTTCATTATCCAAATAATACTAATATAAATAATAGGAAAACTTGATTATTACCTAAAGTAAGAATTCTATAGTTAGGATGTTATTTTAACAAGAATCAAGAAGAGTAAGAAAGGTGGGTTAACATGAATAAATGAGCTGGAACACACATGCAGTAAGATATTTCTGATGGGAAAGTTTGGGATGGAATGGACACACACAAAAAAATAGGGAGAAAGACAAATGTGAGTGATAGGATGTGGTATGAAATTATTTATGGAATATGGGTGTAGAAATAGTAGATATGGTCAAGTTAAATAAGGTTTAGATGTTCAGTGGACATAAGTCATGTTGAGAGAGGGAGTCTCACGCAGTGAAATGTCAAATACAACATAAATATTGAATGGTGCTCAACAGTTCAGAACATAAATATATTGTTATGCCATCTGTGTCGTGTCTGGTGCTAAACGCACTATATAACATGTAGCTTGACAAATCTAAGGAAGAAGTGTAGGTTTTTTGTTACTGCAAAGGCGTCTTGAATGACTCGTAAACTTCCACAGGTGCTAAAATTCGGCCAGAGGTTACCAAGATTGACACCAGCAAACCATACACTCCCATGCCAGACAACATGATTGGCCCATTCAGGAGAAAGAAAACTCCATGTACTGATAATTGATAGAGTTTGGAGGTAAGTGCAGTACCATTAAGGCTTAGTAAATGTTTCTTTACCGTTAACTCTCTCGCGCACGATGACGCGTTTCGCGTCATCAAGGGTAAAAGGTCATGGCGCATGATGACGCGAAACATATCATAAAAGTTAAAAAAAATTGATTAAAAATTCAGTTTTCGGTGAAAGTGTGTCAGATTTGGGAGCGTCATTTGTTGGGATAAGTTTCTTAATGGTAATATATGGCAACCTTTCTAAGGAGCGTAAATGAGGACCGATGAGCGTAGATGAGGAGTGTTAACTCTAGATTATTCAGAAAAAAATAGTTTTCTTGGTGTAATTCAGGAACTAATAGGCATATGAGGATTTTGAGGATACCATAAGAATCCTCTCTAAATTCTGTTTCGAAACATATATTCGGCAAAAAAAGTTGGTCCACAAAATTTCAAGCTAGCGAGTGGGGAAGAGTTGGTACTTGGGATTTGTTGTCTACAATACTCTATATGGAGACTTGAAATGAGTTTGTATTGTTTATTTTCCTCTATTTTTATTTGCGCATGTTCTAGTACAAGTCTTTATGAAGCCATTGGTACCAAATTAATTGGGGTACGATATATCTGTGAGGGTAAAATACGTCCGGGAATGTAGAGTATCGCGGCGGCAAAATAAGGCCGGTCGGGCCCAAGAAATGCATGGTGAGTGGAACAGAAACTTATTGGAAACTTGCAGTGCACGAGAGGGTTAATCTTTATGTATGTTCAAATCTCCATACACGGAGTGCACACAGTTGGTAGCTTGCCTCCTACAACCCTTTACTCCTGTGCTATATGGAATGTATTATGACTGCACTCATTTGGACAGTTAGTTGCCCACATAACACTTTCCTCTCACAAATTGCTATAAATATGGCATCCCCTACAATAATGATATTTTTTTACAGCATAGAAGGCAGCCAAAAGTGAAAGGTCAAGCAGAAACAAAGCTCTCAAAGTAGTTGCTCCCCCAAAATGGACGGATACAAATTAAATAGAGAAAACAATAGGAGAGATGTATTGAACAAGTAGTAGGAAAGAGGAAATACAGATTAAGGAAGACTGTTTACCAGTGACAGGGCTGAAAGAACGAAGATGCTGGTTAACTCTTGCATAATGGATTTAGGCAGCATAGGAGTGGACTGGAGTAGAAGTCATGTGCAGCAAGGCTTCATGAGAGGTGGAGGCATAGTTAGTGTGAAAATACCGGTAAAAGATAGAAAAGCACCATGGCAGCAGAAATAATGAGGCAGAAGGCAGTCAGTAAAAGGAGGGGAGCTGATTCATCTTATAAGAATTGGAGGCAGTTCTTCACTGCTGCCATTTTATGCCAACAACTGCATCTGTTGCTGCCCTCGTAACAAAACCATTTTGTTAGTCATGGGTATTATAAATACATTATTAGCATCTCTCATGTATCTCCTTAGAACTGAGGGACTGCAGCTGCACTGTCACCCACACTGGGATCAACTGTTAATATTTTGTAGCGCTGCTTGGTCTAAACTGTTTCATGTTGCATGGTGCTACATGGCACAATGGTATGTCTTGTTCAGCTGTGCACTTTCAGTTGAACTATACAGTCTATCATACCAAGTTGAACAATGCAGTGTTTGACAGTCTGGAGCAAGCGGTGCTACCATTTTTTAACCATTTTATTCAACTGAACACAGACCAAGAACAAGATTTGAAACTAATGTTTGTTTGCTGTGATGTTCTCAGATTGCAGCATTTGGTGGCCTCCTATTTGTGATATGAATGTATGGGACACTAATTTACAGAAATTTTCTGGAAAAAAAATCTTAATAGGTAGGCAAATACACCATAAAACTCGATAAGTTTTTAATAACTTTTATTACAGTTTAGTCTAGGCTTCCCATTATTATATTTTTCCCCTTTCTAATTTACTATCAGTCCTCTACCTGCATCCTTCATAGTAATACTATCCAGCAGTTTCTTGAAAGCCAGTACAATTCTTTCTACCTCCTATTGGGATTCCGAATAACTTGTGTCTAAAATTGTCAACAGTTGTATACCCAAGTAGCCATTAGACTCCCCAGAAGTCATAGGAATGTATAATTAAATATCTAAATGATATATATTATAAAATGTTATGGTTTTATCATTGCTATCTGATGCTGTTAGAATTTTAATATTAAGGCCTTCCTTCCCTATGACCTGACAGGAAGATAGATCAGAAAAATCAAAACAGGGATAGTCATGTGCTGCATTACAGTGCCTGTTAATGAAATCTACACATAAAATATGCAAAATACACTAGAAGAATCTGTATGTGAAAGTGTGTGTACAGTCATACCCTGCTTTACACCATTTCAATCAATCAATCAATGGGGGCATACGCCGGGGGGCACTACGCCTCGCCCACCCTATGACACCAAGCCTGGGGGTCTCTTTGGGCGAGTCTCCATACAGGCCCCCTTCCCAACCTGAGTACCTCCCGGTAGGATCTATTGACTTGTTCAAGCCACTAACTCCATGGGCGTCCCCTTGGCCTCCTCCACTCAGGATTGTCTCTTACAGAGACAACCCGATGAGCAGGATCATCTTCCGGAAAATGTGCCATGTGCCCGTATAGCTAGAGTTGGCGTTGACGGACTAGGCGGGTAATAGATGTCGAATCAGTCACACGGAGTAGTCGCTGGTTTGACACAGTCATTCCAGCGATATCCCATGAGTCTGCGTAGACACTTATTACCAAAGGCATCAATCCGCCTCTCCAAGTCTCCATTTAGTGTCCATCTCACAACCATAGAGTAAGACAGGGAGCACAAGGGACTTGAAGATCCGGATCTTTGTCCTTCTGCACAGGTATCGACAACGCCATATACTCGTGTTGAGCGAGTCCATAACACCGTGGGCCAGACCGATCCATCATAAGACTTCCTGGCCAGACTCACCGTTGTTATGAACTATGCTACCAAGATACGTGAAACTTTCTGAGATCTCAATGTCCTCGCCACATGCATGAAGAGACTGTACTGTGTCATCCAGCAAGCCTCCAAACACCTGTACCTTGGTCTTGGCCCAGGAGACCTGGAGTCCCAAGGGCTTCTTCACCTCCTCGTGCAGTGCCTCGAGAGCCATCACCAAAACCTCCAGCGACTTCACTAGGATTACTGCATCATCAGCAAAAACAAGGTCAGTGACCCTGGTATTGCCAATAGATGCTCCGCAATGACTCTGGTCCACAACTCTGCCCAGTACCCAGTCCATACAAGTGTTGAAAAGTGATGGGGCAAGGACACGGCCCTGCCTCACTCCCGCATTCACGGGAAAGAAGCTGGACAAGCCCCCCAACACTTCACAGCACTCTCTGTCCCAGAATACAGAATACAGATGTCTTGACCTGACATGAAGCTTGAGTGTTGCAACAACAAGCCTATGGTCAGTTGCAAAGAACTCAGCATTCCGGTAAACCCTGCAGTTCTGAAGGATCCTCCAATGAGTACTTACGAGAATGTGGTCGATCTCCTTAGCTACCCCTCCGACATCGCTATACCAAGTCCAGCAGTGCAGCTCTGGTCTCTGGTACCAGGAACCCGCAATTCTCAACTTTCTGGGTTTTGCAAAATTCAGGAGGAGAGAGCTGTTGGTGTTCCTGGTACCAGATCCATGGGGATCAACACACAGCATGTAGCCAACCCTGTCAGTGCCAGTAGTAGCATTGAAGTCACCCAGGACAATGAGTGTGTCCCATTTCAACTTGTGTCAAATTAGACTTTATGCCACTTTTCTAAATAATTTTTTTTATCTGGTGAATGCCATTATGTACAGTACGTCACTCAGCAATGTAGCCTATGCCAGATAACCAAGACCAAGAGTTGGTCTGAACTAACACTATATTTAATATACTTTTCATACAGTAAACACTTTGCTCCATTCTGTAACAACATTACCCTGTGGAAGATGATCTGCTCACTATTAACCTGTAAGCTTCAACAAGCCTACATTGTGGCTTTAATGGCGCCTCAACTGGCTTCATCTAATGAGCATAATCACATCATAAATATGCAACTCTACTGTAAAAAATATTTTTGGAGGCTGCATAAAACTGAGATGAATATGATGATATACGTTTCAACTCCTTTTGGCTTGGTAAGTTTGAGTTAACCCCTTCGTTACCGGGACTCGCCCCCGCTCCCGTGCTAACCCCCACCCGCCGAACCGGATTTTTCTATCCGCGCAACTTGAAAATAGGGGTGTTTGTCATTCAAGATTACATTCAGCCATGTCTGACTCGTCAACCCCGCTCTCCTCACCGCTGCTCACATCAGGATCATTTTCCAGCAAGTACCCCTCATCACTATTGCTTACACTAATGTCTTGTCTGTGTACCCTCATCGTCCGAGCCCTCAAATTCTCTCCCTACACCATCGTCTGAATCACAGGCAGGAGACGCCATAGTTGAGATAGCCTCAGGCAGTAACACGAGTGTGACGAGTACTGAGAGGGGCTGGCAAGGCCACATGGCTTGGGTGCCAACAGCAATTTTTTTTCCAACATACTGTATTCTATATGATACAGACAAAGTTATGTATATAGAAACAAAAAAAAAGTTAAAATAGCCAAAATAAACAAATAGATGTAGTTGGCACTTATTAGTGCCTCTTTAGAGTGCCATATGGGATGGCATGACATCATTGCATGGATGCCATAGGCCACAATATGAGGGCTTGCCTATACATGCCGAACCGAGTTTTGGTAAGGCATTTTGTTTATTTATTACTTCACACACACACAAATTACCTTTTTGGGACATGAAATGCCACTATCAAACTGACTGGTCATACTGAGCGATTTCTGCTGCTCCTGTAGGGAGTTGTGTAGTGCTTCTATGACTTCTTTGTTCACGTACTCACTGTACCTTTCAGAATTATTAAGAATTTTCTCAACTTCCAAGTCAGTGAGTATGTCTTGCAGTCTTCCACTGAGAACATAGATCTCTTTCAACTTAGTAAAGTCCAAACACTCACAAACCTTCATCATTGTGCTCTGTTCTATGCTCATCTTTTCATCACTAATATTTTCTTCTTTAGGGCTCAAGAGGTAGCCTTCGGCATCACCGTTTGAGCTGGCATTTGCGGCTGGACTTAGGTGTGGACGAGGTGCCCTGAACATCTACCACGGATTTGCCTCTTCACTCCTTTCATTTGACAGATCACCAATTATATCTGACACATCTCCAACTTCATCATCAAGTATACACTCAATTTCCCTCAAGTCTTTTGCAAATGCTCCTGTCATCTCACTATTCATGTTGGACTGAGTTTCCTGGGCGCTCTCGTTAAGCTTGGAGGGGCTCTGGCCATTTTTGAGAACTATGTTTGGCTCCTCTGGCACTATCTTCCTCCTGATACTTCCTGATACTTCAATCTTCTCCGCATCAGGTGAACCTTGCGCCTAAAACTCTTGTGCCTCACGAATACGTTCTCATGAGAGTTGGACAGGTGGTACTCCTCAAAGTAATCCTCCTCTAGGTCACTACTAACTTCAAAGCCATTGCCTTGCTTAGGAGAGTCATCATAGGACAAAATCATCCGTCTTGTAGTTTGGCGTGAAGTAGTTCGTGGTGAGCACCTCGGCGGTCTCCAAGAAGCAGACTCCCTCGGCGCGACGGCCTCCACCCTTGAGCGACCACGGGCTGGTCGGGAACTCAACTGTCTCCGCCGTGTGCTCTTCAGGGATGGGCAAAGTGAGTACGGGTGCCACCAGGCCGAAGGAGGAGGCGGGTCTGACGGGGATGGGGACTCGGGGGTCAGGTCCAGGTCTGTGGCGGGAAGGGACATCTGTTCTTGTTTGTCTTGCTTAACCCCTAAAGGGCTGGAGGCGGCTATAGCCGCTTGGAAGGGCGTATAGCCGGTTTGCTTTTTAAATTTATTTACTTTTCGGTAATTTTCGATGACCATTCGTTGGCAACACTGCCAGAGATATGTTTAGGCTACTGCTTCAGAATCTTGCCCGCTCTCACGATGGACAGGCGCACTGACACGGATTCTGACGCGTCCGATTTCCTGCCAGACCCTGCCGAGCCCAGCAGAGCAACACGAGAATGAGAAGAGTATGCTACAATGACTCCCAAACCACATATCACAAGACTGTGTTACATAGAGAAAGCTTAGAGTATTGACTATAGATAAGAATTAGAGCATGGGGCATCCGTTTCATTACGCACTAGTCAAGGCCAGCGGGCAAGAGCCTCGCTAACTCCAAAAGTCTCTCCTCTTCAACTCAATATTTCTCCAAAACCACAGCACATAGAAACGTTTTCATGCAATAATTAAAAAGAAGAAGAGTTGATGATGACTATGACGACAAAGTAATTTGTTATTGCATTGTAGTTCAGCAGAATCAAGTGTGTGAATATAGGCTATTTTCGGTGTTTGGTGCTGAGGTGCCGGTCCTGTGGATGTTGTAGATGACCACCCAGGCCGGCCCTTTAGGGGTTAATAACCATCGAGGCCTGGTTCTTAGTTGATACCTTAGGTGTTAGTCCAATATGAAACTCTGGCACCCTCAGCAGAGAAGTGGTGGGGGTGCCTCCAAGGTGGAAAACTGGCACCTTATGGACTGAGGCATATGTCTTACTACTTTCATGTTGATCTTCAGACACAAGAAATTTTGGAGGGCTTGGGTGGTATACTCCTGTCTTGAATTATGGTATGTGCCTTTTCTTTTCCTTTTCCAACTGCTTCTTTTTCATTTCCTTCCACTTTAAGAGATTCTGATACTGCTCCAATTCGGCGACTAGGCCTGATAAGGGAGCCTCCCATAACCCACTTGGCGAGTAGGGTACCTCTTTGGCCGACTTGGTAAGGAGTGACTCTCCCGTCACGCTGGTCGCGGATTCAATCCCAGGCAGCCGGCGAATACCCTCTCCTTGTCTTGATTAATTTCTCGTGTGTTTCGATACACGCAGAGGACATGTGGGGCCGAGAGAATAGTAGAAAAGAGAAAATCAAATCTCGGGGCATTTCATATACAATATATACTACATATTACATATATGCATAATATGATATATATTATCTTACAATATGGTGCTGGTCCAGATCGAGTCTTGGTCTTGTTCATCAGCTGTAAGCCATCAGCCAAACACTCATTCACCAGAGGTAAACAAACAAAGTGAGCAGATCATCTTCTACATGATGCTGCTGTTACAGTAGGATATATGTGTGTATTGTATGGTATGTAAAAACATACACACTAGTTATAGTGTTTTGGTTTTTAGTCATTTCAGGGCATTATGTTCGGTTTATATAAAAAACGGATTACGTTGTGGCTTTTAGAACCAATTAATGGCGTAAAATGGGTTATGACTGAACTATACACCTGCGTAGCCACCACCTTGTTTGTGGTAAGGTTTAATCTTATGTTTGGTAGCTGACCAGCTAATTATAGAGGGAGAAGAGTGTGTGGGACAGTCCGTGCTCACTGAGCTGTTGATCTAAGCTGACGTACTGTTGACCACTCATTTGACCCCTATGCCAATTGAGCTATTACATTACATTTTCTGTTTGGGGCACACATGAGATGCAGCAAGTTTACTAATGGAAGAGGAAGTTTGTCAACAGCTGGAACATGTTTTTGTGATACATTGCTGCCCTCTATCAGTATGTCTTGCATGTATAACTATTCATCATTATCACACAAAGCTTGATGAATATTTCTATGTTATCTGATTGTGAATACTTAACTTTTGAATGAGTCAAGAATGACAACTGCCTGCCTCATGCACAACAAATTATCTGCCTGAGTTGCAGGGACAGTTTGTAAAAACAGTTTAACAAAAAAATACCAAATAATTTAAATTGTACATAGAATTATCAATACAAATCAATAAACATACTTGCAGTGCCCTCATGTTATTTTCCTTTCTTTGTTCTTTGTCAAATATTATCAGATAAATTCTCTAAAATTAAGCTCTTCATGTTCCCTTAGTGATTAAATGGATAGGTACCACTCATGTGCATGTCTGTGACAATGAAAATGAACAATCGAGTGAGTGTGTTGAGATGCATGTTCCATTTCATAAGTGTGCTCTATCTGCCTATCAATATAGTTCTGATGCTTGGTTCCCTCAGGAACTTCCCCTGACAGAGGGTGACCCTTGCAGTAGTCTTTTGTTCCCTTTTTGCAAAATCCTTCTCCCATGAATACCTCTACTCTAGGTATTCCCCAATCTTGTCAGACTTTTTACTATCACAATGGTTATGAATGAATTCAATCAATTTTGCTCCAAGCAGATGAATGCACATAAGCTATGTGACTAATGAGCAATAGACACTTTATAATACTAACGAGCAACGTATACTCTTACTTTCATTACATTGAAATCTACCTCTAAATGTCTTCATGACTGACATGTAAGGGTGATGGCATGACTTTTCTGATACTCCTACGACAAAATGCATGACAACTAATGCTTTGTTGAAGAGAACACATTACAAGTATATGGCTGATCACATATCCAAGTAAGAGACCTTTTTACAAAGTCTGTATTTTGGCCAGGAGACAGGCATCCCACATGGAAGAAAAAGATGTCAACAACTGGTCAAGCCACAAAGATCATATCTCTACCTATAATGAATTACCTTGTGTTTCATTCATGAATTCACAAGGTTTGAGAAGGCTGAGTGTGTTAAAGGTAACCACTGAGGCTCATAACTAGGATGCCTTCTCCAGCAAAAGGAATAAGTGTGGCAGCTACTAATATAATCTAACACAGCCACACAGAGATAATACTTTGTAAAAAGGTCTGTTATCTGTTACAGAATTTTACCAATGGAAACTACATCTCGGAATGGATACCACTTAGTGTTGGCAATCAAATTTGAGCCTTCAGAATGAGGGCAAGGAAGCATACCAACTGAACCACAAATGAACTAAAAGGTCACCGTGCCATCTGTGGTTAGATTGGTATGCTGCCTCGCTTTTATTCTGAAGGCCGTGATTTAATTTTCGGCACCTGGCAGTGTACATTGAAGATTTTTCGCTTTGTTATTACAGTTTCTCATGATGGCAGGATAGTTCTCACTGTATGTTATTGATCCTGCTATCACTTATGACATTCATGGAAAGGTTACAGTAAAGACTTTTGGTAAGCTACCTACCATTTGCATAAGTATCTAGGCACAGCTAGCCTCTACAGTGGCTAGAGGACTGTCACTTGAGACAATTTACAAGCTAGAATGTATGAAAAATGGTGTGTTCAGAACAGCCTATTGTCAGAATGAGTCTATGGTTACTCATTGTACATAAATAAATATTTCATGAAAGCATTGCACATGATTTTTCTGTGAAAATAATTGTAGACCCTTACAACCTAGCCTAACCCAACACCAAGTCATAATAAATTATACCAGCATCACTCATGGCAAATTGCCCTTGTAAACACATAAACAACTATTCAAACAATACATGACTAGATAAAGAATATAGTATTTAAACCAATATTACCCATCATGAAAAATCCATGATTAACTTAGTTTATCAATTTTATCAGGATTTTAAAAACACAAAATTATTTTTTTTACAGTAAAAGTCCATTAATCTGCATATCAGCAAGCCCACACCTGTTACACCTGTCCAGATTATTCCAGGCTATCAAGTAATGCCCCAAACCACCATAAGCTTGTACTTGAATTAATTAGTTGTCATTTTTTTGTTATTAATTTATATGTAGTGTAAAATGTACTGATTCCTGCCACCCAGAATGTAGGCTATTCATTATTTCTTATCAATTATTTTTTCTGCACATCAAAATTTGGACAATTGTAGTTTTTATGGTTTTATTTTTCCTTTAAAATTTTAACTGTTGGGTTTGGATTATAATTTTCTGCCTTCAAGAATTATGACTAAATAGATTTTTGGGCCAGCAGAATTCAGATTAACAAACCTCAACTGTAGCTGGGAGAGTACACATGTAATAAATGTAACACACTGACCCCCCCCTGGGGTTACAAATGTCTCTGCTTCCTCCTACAATACAAAGTAGCCGCATATTCCACCATTAGGCATATAAAAACTAATAAAGCTTGATATGTGCATAACAGACACCACATCCTGGCTGCATAACACTCTTTGTGAACCCAGTCCTTGCATCATACAAAATGTTAAAATGGAACTACAAGATTAATTCTCTTGTCTCCAGCAGAACTAAATTTCAATCATATATTTATCTCAAAGTTATGATGTTGCTAAGGGCAACAATCATTCCACAAAGTAAAATTCATTTATCACTTCTAGCAGGCATCCACCATACCAGATTCTAAAAATACCCCAGAGGCTTAATTTACCCTTATTATAAATGCTTTTCCCAGGCTCTTTAATGTAGCTGCTTTTTACTTTACTTTGGGGACTCCTACTGTCATTGTAATGGCAAAATTCTGATCCTACAACCTGTCCAGTTTCTAAACTCCTCATTTCTTTATACATCTTACATCATTAACTTGGTGAGTTGGTGTTCAAAACATCCCCCTGCCACTCTGGGTCTGCAGGAAAAATTGCATGCCTGGTAAGTGGTAACTCAACCACAATAAAGTGTTGCCAGTAGTTGACTCAACTATCAATGAGCCATCATACAGTGATGGCCCTGTGTTCAGTGTTATGGAGGGAACACTCGTGGGTCAGGATCAGGACTCAACTTTATCAGTGACCTAATGGCCAGTGATTGGGAAAGGATGCCTGTCTGTGCCTCCTCAAGGCAGGTTTTTCCAGACTGATTTAAACTTTTTAGTATTTGTGTTTTTATTCTAGTGGCAATGGGGCATAAGCCTAATATTTCTTAGGCTAGTATAATCATTATTCATACATTTTGGAATGCTGCATTTAGTGTAAAGGAGATAGCGCTGGAAATTGGCATATTCAAGAGAATGTGGAGCAATGGTTCATGACCACATATGAGGCCCCAACACAGGCTGACCATCAACTAAAAGATGATCAGAAAAGCCTGTTGAGTCTTTACAACAACTTTAATGATGATGAACAATCCTCCATTGTCAGCCCAAAAGATCTCTTTCTCCCATAGATGCTTGCATTTTCCAGTCAGCACAACCTCCCAAGTTAACGGCAGAGGGAGTATTATTACTTAATCTCCAAGTCAGAACTCTCTCACATACCTGTCCTGACACACTATAGACTTAAACACTCTCTGAGCCCAGCACTAATCTTTGCCTACTTTACTCTTACTGCAGAAATTGTGATTTTCAGTTTTATGGCACATTATATTTCTTAGGTTGCAGTACTACCAGTTGAGCTACAAAATATCTAACTGGAAGGCTTAGCTGATGGGAATATTATTTTCCTATCTGGATCCCCAAGAAAACTGAAGCACCATTTTGGAAAGAAATATATACCAGTTCTGAGAACATGACAAAATAATTATAATAATAATCATATCAGAAAATGCAAATGTTTTAACAACTTTCATTCCAATGAGAAAAAACAGGGAAATAACCAAATAACAAACCTCAGGCTAGAAAATAGTTTCTAGCACAATAAAACCATAAATGTGTTGCTCCCACTACTCACACATCATCAAACAAGCCCTTATCAGGCCTGTGCGTGCGGGCTCTGGAATACTGGCTGTAGCCCCCAAGTCTGCCCGCATCACGACCAGCCTCTGGGTCGTCCATGGAAGAGGTGGTAGTGGTGTGCGAAGAGTAGTCGGTTATACTTTGTGATCCACCCAAGAGTTCTAGCTGGGCAGATTCTGATGAGTCCTCCCGCCTGAGTGGCCGCACCAGTTCCTCGGCTCTTTGTCGGGCTGACCTGGAAGATTTTTTGCCGAGTGATGAACATTGCTGCCATTATACAAAGTAAGAAAGTAATACAGTAATTCCTGACTTAACACTGTCAATAGGTTCTAGGAAAGTGACTTTAAGCAAAACTAAATCTTTACCATGGGCTTAATGAGTTAAGTTACTGGAGTATATTTCTGGTCATGAAACATCACCAAGCTTTTAAATAAAGACTAATCTTTTCTAATATTAACCACTGAGATAAATTTGTGTTATGCTTACATTTAAGAAATATTTTTTAAAATTAGATGATTATTTACTGAATTGCTTGTGAGTCATATACTCATGCTGAATGAGTCCACAACACCATGGGCCAAGCCAATTCAGTGCTAGACTTCTTGATGATTGTTGTTCTGCACTATGCTACCAAAGTGTGTGAAATGATACAAGATCTCAATGTCCTTGCCACACACATTAACAGACTATACTATTTCATACAGTAAGCCTCCAAACACCTGTACGTTGATCTTGGCCTGGGAGCCCTGAAGTCCCAAAGCCTTTGCCTTTTTGTACAGTGCAAAAGCCATCACCAGAACCTCAGAGACTGCAAGGATTACTGCATCATCACCAAAAACAATGAGTGACCATGGTATTGTCAACAGATGCTCCATAGTTTTGTCCACACCTCTGCCTAATACCCAGTCCATGCAAGTATAATGAACAGTTATGGGGCCAGGGCACAGGCTTGCTGCAATCCTGTGGTGACAAGAAAGAAGCAGGACATGTCACCCCCTACACTTTACAGCACTCTCAGTCCTAGAGTACAGCCTGTTAATAGACCAGTGATCCTTGCAGGAATCCTATGGAGTTGCATGAGATCCCAGTGCCTCATGATGCACTGAATTAAATGCCTTCTGGAGAACGACATATGTAGAGTGCTAACATCCCCTGTCAAGTCGTGTGAAGTACTTGGATACAATTAGTTGTCATGATACCAGGCCCAGACTGCTCAAATCTGCAGCTTCAGCAGCTGGCTACAAATCCACATGGGCAATATATGAGTGAGGACACTGAAAAGTGTAATACTGCAGTAATTTTTGCAATCCTGACAGTCCTCTTTCTATTTCCAGACAGGGATGCCCAGCCCCCTCTTCCAGTCAGGAAGGAGGGGACCAGATTGCCATACGGCATTAAATGCATGCCACGGATCATGGCCACACCTTCAGATTTGAGCAGCTCTGCACTGATGTTACAAACACCACCTGCCTTTTTTCCCCCCTTCTTTGCCACAGCCTCTCTGACCTCAACAAGATGGGGTGGATCATCATCCACTTTGTAACCCAGCAGTTGATGGCTGCCTTCTTCGAGGGTCTGCTGCATATATCTGCTCAACGTACTCAGCCCAATGAGCTCTCTGCTCATCCATGTCTGACAAGAGGCAACCATCTGCTGTTCTGGCAACACTCGCCTGAGAGGGAAGCTCGGAACAGAGCTTTAGGGCTTGGTAATCAAGTCAGAGGTGAATTGCATGGAAATCACCCTTGATATCCTGATTGAGACTTTTGACATATACCTCTCCTTATCTCTTCTCATGAAAAGCTCTAGTCCTATGTAACAAAGCCCTACACTGGTACTGATTCTTTGCGAGTGCAACTCTTCATGATATTTTCCAGTGTCTCCTCTGAGGCAAAAAACACTCCTTGACCTTGGGTGTTTTCCAGTTTTATCTTTTGCAGCTTAGAGTTTCAAGTTTGAAGGCATTGCACAGTTCTGCAGGGTCAAAGATAGTGAGCACAGTGAACCAATCTGAAATGTGACCATATTAACCCCTTTGCTACGGCTGGGCTGAGAGCATGTCTTGAGGCATATCCAGGAATGCCGTGAGGACCAATTTTGAAATGTCATTACTGAACATACCTAGATTTAAGCCATAAAGCTGAACATAATCATCATGTATTATATATCAGCATAAGGGGACTTAAACAGTGCATAAAGACAAACATAAATTCACTGATAATTTTGAGGTGGATATATAAACTTACAAGAAATATACGGTACTGTGTTGATCATTTATTCACTGAATTTTACTCTCTTATTTTAGTACTGATGGGTAGATAGGCTTGTGGGGAGAAGTGCAGGAGAGGGAAGAAATTAGTGTGTGGAAAATACCACTTCACACAAGCATGGACCAGCAGGGTGCATCAATAGGCTACCTCCCCTGATATAGGCAATTCACATTCCAATGTAATAATAATGAAAGCTAAGTAAGCTATCATATCATACACGACCCATATTCTGATAGCTCTCGTACAATATCCGGGAAAAAAATTACATAATACCAGGAGAACTCATACAGGACGCAGCATACGCGTACTTAGATATCATATGAGGGCGGCAATGACGCAGTATACACGTCCTCGTGTTCAAGGGGTTAATGAGCACATGTCAAGTCTTAGTTTCTCAAGACAAAACACAGCATGGTTACAACTTTGGATTCTATATAACCTCACATGAAGCTTGATTGTTGCAACATGCTTATGATTAGTTGCAGAGAACTTTGCACTCCTGAAAAGCCTATAGTTCTGAAGGATCCTCTGAGTGCTTGCACGGATGTGATCAATCTCCTTGGCTGCCCCTCCAGGATTGCTACACCATGTTCAGCAATGAAACTCAGCTGTCTGGTACCAAAAATTGCAATGTTCAACCTCCAGGAATTTTTAAAAATCCAGGAGTTGTTGGTGTTCTTTGTACCAGAGCCATGGGGACCAACACATAGCTCATAGCTCATAGCTCTTTGTGTCAGTAGTAGCATTAAAACGACAAGTGCATTCTAAGGGGGGTATCGCTCTGTCATAGAGTGGAATTTGCCATCCTCTGCTCATTTTCGTACATCTCAATAAAAATCACACTACAATGAGTGACATGAAGCCCAAGGTGTATTTCGACAAGAGTAACTATCAAGAAATGGCTGCAGTTGGCTTGGGATGCTTTACTCTCTTGAGACAGGCACCATTGCTCATGCCAAACTTGTAGTACCCTCTCCTACTGATCTTGCCACTGCCAGGCCTCCTTGTCTTGGAGTTCTATTATATCTACCTTCAGTCTTCTGAGTGTATTCGATAGGTAAGCAATTGGTGACCCTCTTAAAGGCTCAGGCTGTTTCAGGACCTACACACAGCCCTTCAAAGGTTAATCCTATGCCTTGTTTTATGGGCACACCACTCTGGCTGCCCCAAAACAAGAAAGACTATTTGCAACTGTGTTTTCATCAAGAATGACCGTAAAACAAAGTCAATCAATTCTTGACACTTAAGTACCTGTACATGTTGGCTGAGGATTCTCCTCCACCAAACCTCTCGGCAAAGTCCTTACGTCTGGCAGCATTGTCTTCCATTCTCTGTCGGCGGCGAGATTCTGACAGGGAAAGAATATCTATCAGTAAGATTCTCCTGTATCAGTATAGTAGATTGTTGTTTAGAATTATCAGGTATAACAAAAATAGTTCACATAAAGTGAACGTTATCAAAAGTACCTCGGTTAATGAGTGTCTTTCCTTCCTCAATCAAGTCAGTAGTGAGATCATCATCACTCATGAACTGCTGAAAGCCAAGTGCTGAGAGGAGGCGAGAACCAAGGCTGTAATAGGTGGCGAGGCACAGTGCCACAATCATCATGGGGAAATAAATGTTGAACCCATCACTGACGATGCGGATGACATCCATGTGGCCCATGATCTGGGGAGGCACAAAGGTTCCCTCAGTTAGATACAACTATCTGCATAATTTGGCCAAAGGAGTTATGCATATACATATAAAGCATAGCTGATCTTGGCCCTGGTGATGGACAAATGCGATTGTAGCCAAATTGTCATTGTGTTAGCAATGTTTGAGCTGAGGAGGAATCTTGCAATAATATAATTATAAATCCTTATGAGGGGTTCTCAAAAGTATTTAACACAGGTAAAAGAATTATTGATAAATATCTAAAATTCATGTTATCCTCAAATACCTAACATCAATGCACCGTGGGGGCACAGAGAGCAGTTGACATACCTGGGTGTAATGTGTCTCCTCTGTGCGGACTGTGATGACATGAGAATCCATGTGTATCAGAGAAAGGAAGTTGAGGCACATGGGAGGGGTGAGGCGGCACAGCATCATGCCCGAAAAGATGAGTGAGTACTCATCTGTCTGGTGATGAGGCGCAAGGTAGTACAGGTTGAGGACACGAATCTTGAAGAGAGTGGAGTAGGCACACAGGGCAATGTAGGCCATAGACAGTGACGAGATCACCTGAGGAAAGGTGGAAAGAGTCTCTTATCATAAACTGCTCTTAAACACTCAGTATTTGAATGAAAGGGTGGAAAAGTAAAGGATCAGGACATGGGGCAAGCACACAAGGTAAGACTGGCCAAAAATGAAGGAGATAACCTGAAGAAGAGCACAAGGTGCCTTGGTATGTTCTAAATAATTTTTCCTTCCTAAACAATCATTCAGTGATGTATTTTGGTTGATACTACTTCACTTTTGAAGGAGTAAACATAAAACTACTATTAATACTCTAAGAGCAGAGCAAAGGCTCCCAATGCAGAGCAAGGGTGCACATGAATAGATAGATTACTAATACCCTATGAGTAACTTCAATACTAATAACACTAATACCAGTGGGGAAAGAAAAGGAATTAATTTGTTTTAAAAGTTGAGGAAAACGAAGATCAAAGGAACTCAAAATAATGATGCAATGGACTGCAAATTAATAATAAGCTGCAGATATCTTGCATGCAGGCAATCCTCTCCTTAGAATTTAAGTGACTATACCTGACCTTTGCTGGATTAACAGACACACACAAAAAGGATTGCAGTAAGCAGTATGTAGGTGAACTGTGCAGGAAGACCAAATTCTTACCTCAATAGTGAAGTAATCATAGTTAGCCTTGGCTAGGTTGACAAAAACAGCAAAGAGGGAGATGGTGGGGCTGGTGCTGAAGAAGGTAAGCTCTGACCAAACCACCACCACAGACACCAGAGCAAAGAACACTGCCATCGCTCTCAGTAGGTACCCTCGCACCCTGCACCGCCACACCCACTCTGAACATGCATGCCAAACATTAATGAAATGCTTCACATGTAGGTATATACAACAACCTCAATTAATGGATTTTATGTGGTTCAGATTGGATAAAAATTTAACATGAAGAAAACTCCCTCTGCATTAGTGCACACCCCACAATGCTGCTGGACTGTTCAGACATTACACAAGAGCTACAGAACTGGATGTGGGTACCCTTCACAAAAAGTTCAGTTTGTGCTCCCATAGCAAAATAGTGACTTTAATTTCATAATGATTTTCTCATTCTCAAGTTCATAGTTGTATATGGGATGATATTTTAATGCTTACTGTGCTATTTTATTGACTGATATTATAAAAAAAAGTAAAGTGTATAGTCTCAGTAGAAAGCCCTCATTAAATCCTAACCTATGGTGGGAGTGTAGATGTAAGAGAGAAGGTGATGGCGGTGAGGAGGGGTGGAGTGCTTGAAGGTGGAGTCGTGGGACAGGGAGTTGCGGTGTGTGTCCTCCAGAGACACCACCTTTTCCACTAGCAGCCCCCACTGGGTCTCCACACGCCGCTGACTCTGCAGAGCCTTCAGCAGCTGTGAGTGGAAAGGAAATGGCTGTTCATCATTCTGTTAAGCGTGTGTCATCAGCCCTGCAGTGTTGCCTCTCTACCTTTTATCAATATTTTCATGCTGACTGCTGTTCTGCATGCTAAGTGCATGCCTCCCCCCTGCCACAGACTAATTGCATATGACTTTCTACTCTAGTTCATTACTATGCTATCCAAATTCCTTATTCAGAAGTCACCCAGTATCATTACTCATTCATCCCTTTCACTTGTAAATATCAGAGCAGCCTTCATTTGTCTGTATTTCCTCCTGCCTATGCCTTGAATGCTTTCATGAGCGGAGTATCAAGATACCTCTCTGACTAAATTTAATTCAACTTCAAAAGCCTGGATATTCCAATAATCCAGTATGAGTCTGGTCTCCTGCTAACCAGATTGTAGGAATTTTACTGTATATTCTCAAAAAAAAAAAAAAAAAAAAAAAAAAGGGAATGTCATTCAGAACTTTCATATGGTTCTAAAAACTTAGTTTACCTGCTTATGTAGCCTAACAAGGGCTTTCTCAGAGGGAACATCAGCATGGGGTGAATCTGGAGGTGGATGACGGCGCACTCTGTCCAGAAGCTCTGTTGGCACCTTGCTCTCTATCACATCCATGTGTGGTCGCAAGGGGTGGCCCGGCCCAATGCTGCCTCCCAGAGCCCTCATGCTCTGCAGGTTCAACACACAAATATTACTTGACATAAAGCTATGTTACCCAAAAATTGATTTCTAATGAATACAGGTAATCCTCTAACCATCATTGGCTTTCTGTCTCCTATACAGTCCTGCTCACCTGCAAGAGATCGCTGACCCGCTCACTGGATTCAGCGCGCTCCTGGGAGAGTTTAGCAGCATGGAAGTAGCTGTGGTTGAGGGTATGGAGGGTGGATGCAGAGTGCCATATGGAGCGAGGCACCTCCACCAGCCCATAGCCTAGCAGCAGCACCAGCCAGAAAAGACCCCAAGTATTGGAGGCAGATGCAGCAATGGCACGCAATTTGGCTCTGGGAGAAAAAGTTATGATGCCACTTACTTTTGGAGGGAAGGAACAGACAACTCTAAAGGTTTTCTGTATGATCATTTTACATCCACTTTCAATGGATTCTGCTCAATCAGTGATGCAAAGCAGGCATGATCAAGTGTAATTTATAGAGTATGCATTACTCTTTTTACTTAAGGACATTCACTATTCTATTGTATTTACATACTATTTAACCACCTTTATGGCAAAGTATATGAAAAATTCTCATTATACTGATCAATTATTATCTTTATAGCAAACAACTCACAATCAAAACTTATTTAGCTGCTTCTCATTACTTTCTAGCCTTTCATCCTGCAACAGACACTCACCCATCAAGCCCCATGTCAGAAAAGGCAATGTACAGCAGGAGAATGCCCACAATAAGTAGGTATGAACCATAATAAATAGCATTGTCTATCACTGCAGAGCGGAGCTTGGTGCCAAAGGTGAAATCCCCCGCCTTTGTGTATGACTGCATCAATGGCAGTATCAGCCTGCCAAAAGAGTTTCTAGGTAACACAACAAACATGAGGATTTTTACTTGAGTTTAAAATATGTTCTTCAACCATCCTGCCAAGATAAATGAAACAAGCTTACAAAGAGCTTTAAGAATCTGTATAGAGTAGTCATCATTATCCTTCTTGCAAGTAGTTTGTTTATTTGTATAACAAACAAAAATATATACAGCACAACTTATTTCAACACAAAACTAAACATGTAGCAAGGAGACCACCATAACTTCACAGTTTCTGCAATATGCAAATTCAACAGAATGAGATTTAATTTGTAAAAAGATTTAACTAAAACAACATGACTAAGAAATCAATATCTACGAAACTTTTTAAGGTTCCCACACAAATAAATATACATAGTTTGATCTCAAGAAAGGAATGTAGAAAGGTGTAAATAAATCATGTACAGATGAACATTTTCAAGTGTCAGCACAATGAATGATGAACAAAGAAAACTGTTGGCAAACAAGCCTATTTACATCACCCATGAAGCACACTAAACAGAGAAACCCTTACCATGTCAGAAACTGTGAGGTCCAGTACACCACCCTCCAGAACACTGGGAACACTCCAGCAGGGACAAAGCTCCATGGCTTGAGACATCCAACAGTTGGTGGGGGCTCAGTGGTGGTGGTGATGTTGGTGATGTTGAAGAAGGTGCTGTTGCCGACCACTCCCTCCATGGTCAAGTCAGCAGCCATGGCCATGAGGGTGTTGTTGTCAGCACCACCTCCATCACCACCACTAGGCAGCAAAGCACTGGCTGACTTTTCCTCATAGTCTTGTAGGCAGTTCTCGTAGATAGTCTGAAATAAAAATGACAACGATGAGTAACAAAAGAAAGAATTCTAATGTGTGATGTAAAACTCAACAGCCTGTGTAAAGATGCACATATGAGTTTGTATATATAGAGAAAATATAATGAGCACTGGTGTTCACAAAAAAATCATAATAATAATAATTATTAAAAATGGCATTTCTGGCAGAGTGAGAGTGCAGATTGAAAAAAAAGATGACTATTTTTATGAATGTTCTAGGCAAAAATAACTGCCCCTTATAGTTGCAGGAGCAGTGCTTAGTGGGCTATTTTGTTTCCTTTCTTTGTTTTTGCCCTTAGAGCTGTTTCCTTCACTGTAAAATACAAATAAATAAATGCAGTGGGATTTGGAGATTTATTCTTGATCTCCATCCTAATGAACTTTATGAGAAAAATACTCAACCAATACTAATAATAAAAATAGTGAAAAGTTAAAATGACATGATACCACAGCATGGAACCTCACTCACATTGGACACATCAAGTGGCAGGATGAAGACTATGAGCATGGAGAAGTACCAGGCGACCAAGACAGACACAGTGACCACCAGGTGATGACGGTACCAGTTGCTGTACCGGTATAGCACCACTGCCGCCACCACGAAGGTCAGCAGCACCTCCACCACCAGCGGCCCTACACTCATCTTGCTGGCTCTAGGGGCGGCTCCAAGACATCAATGACAGTAGTTTAGTTTAGTTCCCCGTCTTCGTTCTTGTTTTGTTTACAGCGGTCTTCTTTTTTCTTATTGTTTTCTTTAGTGCTGGTGCAATGGTTAGCTTGAAAGGCGATCTCTCTTATTTCTTAGTGACGGTAGTTTAGTTTAGTTTCCCATCTTCTCTCTTGTTTTGTTTACAGCTGCCTTCTTTTATCTTATTGTTTTCTTTAGTGCTGGTGCAATAGTTAACTTGGAAGGAGATATCTCTTATGCATAGTCAGGTTTGTGTATATACCTTCAGCATCTCTTCCCCCTTGTACTACTGATGAGAACTATACAATCTGATCATGCTGTCTCCTGTACAAGTCTATAGCTTTTGTATCATCAAGCTGAAACAAAGGGTGATTCCACAATTGGGATTAGCCATATGGTTAATTACTGAACTTTTCCCTCTGTTTCCTTTGTTCTTCATTTATCCAAACAAAAATGTCTCGTGAAAGTGTCAGTTTGTCTTACTTAAGAATGGCTAATTTGGCGTCTTGGGATGCAATTACGTGCCTGAGTTTTCAACCCTTCCAACTGGCTTCAACTTGATCAACACACTGCTGCTACCAAAAAGATCCACTGGTGTAACTTTGCACTGAAGGGATTACTCTTTACTAACAGCCTCTTTGCCTCTTATATAAACTAGTCATATCTTCAGACATGTATCAACTATCTTTTGATGATGATGAATCCAATACTATCACAAGATGCATTTTTTCTCACAGTTTTTCAGGACACAATCATTCTTCAGTCACACGACAGCACATGAGGTGAGAAGTTAGTGAAAGGTGCAGGAAAGTCCACATAGATTTTTTTTCTAAACAGTTTCAAGAAGTTAACACATGCACTCTAGCAGTCTTGTGGTTCATGTGCAAGTGTGTACCTTTATATTGCTAAACACAGCTTTCTGACACTGAAGAGTTTGGGCAATGGGTGCAACATAGTCTATGGAGTTTAGAGCACTAGTTAAAAAAGATGAGATCTGCCACTCATGCCAGAGCCCAGTCCTTGCTGCTCTTCCTGCTGCTCCCGCTGCTGCCGTAGCTTCTCCTGGGCACTCTTCTGCATGGACTCCAGCTTCTCTAAGGTCACAGACTTGAGAGGCATCAGCTTGGGGCGGCAGAGGGCCAGGTAGGCAAAGTCCTCCTGATAGAGTATGCCCTTGCGCGGCAACACCTCCTTCAGCGGTGGGGCAGAGCCAGAGCTCTCAGGCATCTTAGGGACTGTTCCTTGGCCTGGTCACCACTGCACACCTGTTGAAATAAAGAAGATAAATACTCAGCATGAAAAGTATGTACAAAAATATATTTTGGAAAATGTCTGTAATGGATTGGTTTAACCCTTTTCAACCAGAGGGAAAAAAAGAACACAGAATTTAATCCATTCAAATTTCTGCAGTAATGGGGCACCTCATTTACATACTGACATATGAATGTGATCCATAACATATTGGTCACCTAATTTTACATAAAGAACCAGAAGAGAAAATAAATAAAAATAATAAAGATCACTTACAAAATTTTGCATCATAAACCATTTTCTCTGATGGATTGTGTTGTTTTGAAATAATTTGCTGACTGTTTCTTCCTCAACTTACAATTTTCCTTCAGACCATCACTACAAGAAACCCTTATAGAAGATGAATGACGTTCTGGAACGTCATGAGTGTGGTAGGCTCAAAGACTGGGTGATGTTCTGGAATGTCATGTGAATTGTAGCCTGATTTTGAGCTCAGCTGGAAGCTAATTGTCTAGGTTTATAATACACTAAATAGGAAATATAGGTCCCACCTTATGTGTGGTATCTATACGTAAAAATGTGGTTTGCCTTGTCCCAAGATTCAACTTCATCTTTCACAACTAATACCTAATAGGTATTTCCTTAGATAATTTTTGCTTAAATTCATCCAATTTTCCACAATATTGGTTGCTAAAGATGCTTTGTGTAAGCATGGTGAACACACCCAGTTTATTTCGGGTATATTATCCTGCTTGAACCCCATCAGATGAGCACACTTCACATGATACCACTTAGGGCACAAACAGCATGCAATCCACTTCTCGCCTGAAGTCTTCACAGATGCAACACACGTCTCTCCTACTCCTCTCCTCTCCTCTCTCCTGCTGCTTGCCACTGTCGAATCAGCAGATTCAACATGTCTATCCACTTTAACAGTAAAACTTCAGTTTAGCTCACTGAATATCCTTGGTCTTTAAAGAAACACAAAAAAGCTTAGAAAGACAGAGGGCAGCAACAAGATGGATTTCTAGCCTCAGCAATTTTGCATAAAGATTTGGGAAAACAAAATCTACCAACAATGAAAACAGGAATGAAAAGAAGTGACAGGAAAAAAAAAAAAAAAATCTCCATTCGAAAGCTAACACCTGGGATACATTAAGAAACTGTAAATATTAGAGATATGAGACATAAGGAAATTCAGTTTTCAAATTAAATGATCGATGACTATAATGCAATTTGTAATTTTTTTACTTGTGAACCAATAGCAATCTTCTGCTCAAGCTGGTTATGTATGGCTTTTATGTTAGGAAGAAAGGAGATGAATGGTCTATTTCAGAGAAGCAGGCAATTCATTTCTGGGTAAAACATGATGCCTTTTCACATGGAGGTGGTTGCTATCACTGGAAACAATACAAAAGCACTAGAACAAATACAAAACCACTAGAACAAATTTGTCCCCAAATTTGGCGTGGATACCTACTGTAAGGACAAATGAAAAACACCACGGCTGTCTTGAGCCACAGATTGGCAGTTATAGCATGGGATCTTTTCATATTCTAACTAAGCCCAACGTTAACAAAAGTGCAGAAGCTGGATTTAATGAACTAATTCAGCCAAGTACCAGTATGCTAAATCAAATTTTCCACTAAATTGAGAGAATGCATTTTCTGGCCCCCACAGCCCTTTAACACTTCACCCGAGGGCCTTCCATGTACTTGTATGTTATTTTACATTAAAAATAAAGGTCATACAGTAATAAATGTTGCATTTCATTAGGGCTTGGGAGGCTTATTCTGAAAATCACTGAAAACAATGGATTCGTGGAAGGTCTGGTGACGATAAATGACAACAACAGATCGGTGGTGGCGGTTAGCAAATGCTCTTGATTTAGTAGAATATTTCCACTAAATTGCACAGCAACAGCAGAATGAAAATTTTCTGCTAATTAGCATTCTGCTAAATTGGCCTTTTACAGTACTAACTTAATGCCACAATAAAGTAATTTATCACCACTAAGGTTGGTATTGCAGGTTTTTTATGAGCAATTTTTTATGTGCTCATTTCTAGGTTAGGTAAGGTTATAAAGGTAAGAGTAAAGTTGGGTGAATACACTATAGCTGCACATGACTGTGTTGCTTATCTCTGTTGCATTGGCCCTTTAAGCCTGTGGTGGTAAGAAACCATTACCCCAGAACACGGGGCAGTGTGAAGTTCAGAATTGCCACAGTTTACCTTCCCCAGGTACCCATTTATTGGCCAGCCAGAAAAGAAGGAACATTTGGGTGAGCTGCACACTGACTGCTCAGCTCAGGATTCCAGCATAGGCCAGTGGATTCATAGCTAGGCATGCTAAGCACTGCTCCACAGAGGTTGCAGAATGTACAATATTATTCTCTCAGGATTTTTTTATTGAGGTAAGGTTATGTTAGGTTAGATTAGTTAAAGAAAATTTCTAATGAACGAAAGGTCACCATCTTAGTGAGAATGTTACTATTTTAGTGACAATAGGTCATTAATCTATGTAAGTCAAGTAAGATTATATTAGTTTATACCTATATAGTTCTTAACAAGTTGAGCAGCTATAGGTTACAATTTTAGCAAGAATAAGTTAAGTTTTAGCGATGACAGGTCAACATTTTGGGCCAGGTGGGTAGATTACATTTGGTTCAATTAGTTTATACATAGGTAGTTCTTTATGAATTAAGCCACAATATGTTATTATTTAAGCAAGATTAAGCTGCAATAGGTTACTATTTAACCCCTTCGCTCCGGCGACGCCGACGGTGTCACCGTATGGAAAGGGTTAGTTTTCTTCTAAACCTCTTAACCCTCTTCCAATTTCTGTTAATCCTCTTCTAAACCTCTTAAGAGGAAATGGAAGAGGATTAAGAGGAATTTAGAGGAATGAGAGGTTTAGAAGAGGATTAATCCTCTTCCATTTCCTCTTGACCCTTTCCATACTGTAATGCCAATGTCTGCGTCATGGATGGAAAAGGTTAAGCAAGATTAAGCCACAATAGGTTACTATATTAGCAAGGATAAGTCAGTATTTCAGTGGCAAAAGGCTGCTTCAAGCGATCTGCCTATACTCGCCTCAAGCCAGGCACAATGAGAAAGTCTTGTGCTGAGGCTGCCAACCTTGCTCACACCAGCCTGCCATACTCCTGCTCATCCTCACATTCTTCCAACAGTAATTAATGTAAGTACCATATTACAGTCCTTCAGGTAGGCATTTTCAAGAACAGAACTATTTTATTTCTGACAGGTTTTGCATGTTGTATGTAGTCTGTGTCATTTCTTGTAAACCATAGTTCCTTGAGGGGAAGGGGGGGTAAAAATAAATAGTGATTTGCAAGAGATGACTGCAATTCTCTTAAAAAGCACATCAAAATATAAGAAAATGGTAGTCTTGTTTGTAAAATCTTCAAGTGACCTCTGATAAACATTCACTGTCTCCTGTTAAGCAAGGGGGATGGAGGAGGGGGGACACCCTTGGTTAATAACACACAAACACACACATCCACACATCCAGCATGGCACCAGACACTTTGTGAATACCTTGACATGTGCTGAATAATCCACCTCACCTATCTGTGGTGATGATAAATAGGTCACGAGTCCCTCTGTTAATTACCTGCTGCCACACACACACACACACACACACAGACCTACCTGCCGGTCCTGCCACCCGTACGGCCCACAGGTAAGACGGAGGCACATGTGACCCTCGCAGTGCCACGCTGGTCCAAGGCTCCTGCTGCAGTGTTCACCTTGCTCGAGGCTTAGTGTCGTGTCCGGGGCAGTGTGTGTGTGGCCAGCGGTCGAGAATACTCCCCGTGGGTCCTCCTCTGCTTCCTCTGTCAATGTTGATCAATAATGACGTCACAGGTGAGTTGTCAGGGGATACAGAGGGACAAGACTAGAGTTACCGCCGCCACCTCCATGTTGAAGCCACCGAAGCCACCCACCCTGGCCCACCTGACTTCCTCTTTGTTTTAATTTTCCCTTCATCTTCAGCTATACACCCAAAGCAGATACTCAGCAAATATTGTAATGAATTTACAATTTTTTTAAAAAGCCAATTTCTGCTTGATTTCGCAGGGCTCTCATACAAGAACGATTTTTGATGAGGATATATGGCTTCCGTAAGCTGTTGCAAATATAAAATGAACATAGCTGGGCACGATAACAGAAAACCTTATTCCCGATAACCGATAACTAATAATGAAAAACCTTATCGGTGATAACCGATATTCGTTAACTGGAAATACAAATATAGGCGATAACCGATAACCGATACCCGATATAAATCCACAATTCCGATACTAGCTAGCGATAAAAAAAAATAAGTCCGTTAGGTCATGCATTCAAATTCTCGAAAAAACAAAATCTTCACATAAATCAGACATGAAGATGATCATTTCAAATAACCAAGTATGCTTTATTGTGTTATGCTTTCTACAAGGTGTATGAAGATTTTCTTTATGGCCAAAATAATTACTAAAGGGGTCCAAAATCAGTTTTCTTGCCCCAGTTCGCAGAGGCTTGTCCGAGGTGGCCTAGCTGAAACTATGCACACTATAGCTGATGCCGACGACGAATACGTGGTAGGCGGTAGGCGGTGGCCGAACTGGTAGCGTACTGGGCCCACATTCACCGCGTGATGGACGACGCGGGTTCGAATCCCCACGCTACCACTCGGATTTTTCAGTCACCGCCGAGTGGCTTAAAACTACCCACATGCTGTCCTGAAGACCACTCATCAACCCGGACTCTAGAGGAAGCCGTCCAAGCGAATCAAGAACAAGTTCCGGGGGGCAGCATGAGCCAATGCAAGATGGCGCCACTATAAACACTCGCCTGCGCCAGAACGGGCTGGGCCGACCATCAGGCCCCACCTGGAAGAAGCCTTGGGCCGACCATCAGGCCCACCAGGAAGATGCCTACCGGCGCAACAAGCAATGACGTAAAAAAAAAAAAAGTCTAAATAAATTCTTTAGATCTTGCTCGGGAGGATACTTGCTTGAGATTGCAAGTCCAACTCGATCGTGATCAGCAGGCCGCGGGGGAATTACAGTTACACACACACACACACATACAAACACACACACAGCTCGAACATTTTCATTTACATTTATTTTCATCTTTCTTCGCGTAAATTATGAAGATATGCTGATTTTTGAGTGAGGGAAGGAGGAAATTAGACAGTAAGTTAAATGGTCAGATAGTTCTTAATTAAGTAGTTTAATAGTTAGTTTACTAGATCGACAGTCAAACAGCTAAACAGATAGTTCTATAGATGGTTGAATAGTTTGTTTGTTAGATACGAAAGCCTTTCTTGTATATCAACGATTTCTATAAAAGAAAAAAATTCCCAATCAAAGTTTGCTGATTACTCAGAAGAGGATGGGCATGCATGCAGGCCCTTATTTTTTTATTTATTTATTATTATTTTTTTTTTTAACTGTACACAGCTCGTGCCCCGACTTGCCCGGGGTGCCCCGCTCTTTCCCTGACTCGCCCGGGGTGCCCCGTTCTTCAGAGGCGCGACATGCCATAGGCGCGACAATACTATTCTCCCCATTACAGGTACAAAATCACAATTAAATGACACAACCAGTAGGGCAGTAAAAATCACAATTAAATGACACACCATATATGGCATTATTATATGACAAAATTATCGTCCATGCATACCCCAGTCGCTGCCGCCGTCAACACTAAATCACAATAACATGACACAACCAATATGGCAGTAAAAATCACAATAACATGACACAACCAATATGGCAGTAAAAATCACAATTAAATGACGCAACCAATATGGCAGTAAAAATCACAATTAAATGACACAACCAATATGGCAGTAAAAATCACAATTAAATGACGCAACCAATATGGCAGTAAAAATCACAATTAAATGACACAACCAATATGGCAGTAAAAATCACAATTAAATGACACAACCAATATGGCAGTAAAAATCACAATTAAATGACACAACCAATATGGCAGTAAAAATCACAATTAAATGACACAACCAATATGGCAGTAAAAATCACAATTAAATGACACAACCAATATGGCAGTAAAAATCACAATTAAATGACACAACCAATATGGCAGTAAAAATCACAATTAAATGACACAACCAATATGGCAGTAAAAATCACAATTAAATGACACAACCAATATGGCAGTAAAAATCACAATTAAATGACACAACAAATATGGCAGTAAAAATCACAATTAAATGACACATCCAATATGGCAGTAAAAATCACAATTAAATGACACAACAAATATGGCATTATTATATGACAAATATTCGTCCACGCATACCCAAGCCGCCGATGCCACCGACGGTGGCTACAATATATATATATATATATATATATATATATATATATATATATATATATATATATATATATATATATATATATATATATTATATTTTTTTTACAGCAAAGGAGACAGTTCAAGGACACAAAAAAAAAACATTAATAAAAAAAAACCGTAAAAGAATCTAAGAGGTGGCCGAAAGATAAGTCAGTTTCGGGAGGAGAGGTGTCCTGATACCCTCCTCTAGAAAGAGTTCAAGTCGTAGGCAGGAGGAAATACAGATGAAGGAAGATTGTTCCAGAGTTTACCAGCGTGAGGGATGAAAGAGTGAAGATGCTGGTTAACTCTTGCATAAGGGGTTTGGACAGTATAGGGATGAGCATGAGTAGAAAGCCGGGGGGGAAGTATGCAGTTAGCAAGTTCAGAAGAGCAGTCAGCGTGGAAATATCGATAGAAGATAGAAAGAGAGGCAACATCGCGGCGGAATTTAAGAGGTAGAAGACTATCAGTATGAGGAGGAGAGCTAATGAGACGAAGAGCCTTAGACTCCACTCTGTCCAGAATATATATATATATATATATATATATATATATATATATATATATATATATATATATATATATATATATATATATATATATATATAGAGAGAGAGAGAGAGAGAGAGAGAGAGAGAGAGATGGGAAAGTTTTCAGACTAGTAAAACGATTGGTGTGAATTATCTCACGCCAGGACATGAGGAAACCGGATATGATTATAGTTAGCAAACTGAATCCTTACACTTCATCACGTCCACGTTACCAATATGACAACGGCGTGGCTAATGAGGCTGGTTTCTTTCGGCTCAAAAAAAAAAAAAAATAAATAAATAAATAAATAAATAAATAAATAAATAAATAAATAAAAGGACCTACGTCGCTACTGAATTTACTCCAATTAAATTTTCCTCCATGTTTTGAGACGGGTTTTACTTTATTGGCGGTATATGTAAGCCACACTTTATGATGAATAACTCTGCACTCAGGGTTTCTTTCGGCTAAAAAAAAAAAAAAAAAAAAAAATAGAGCTACGTTACTGAATTCACTCTACTTTTACATTTTCCTTCATGTTTTGAGACGGGTTTAACATTATTGGTAGTGTATGCAAGTCACACTTTAAGATGTATAACTCCCCATTCACTATAAGCACTTCTGGAACCACCACGGACGGACGCCAAAAGGAAAGGCTATTACGAAAGTACGCGAGTTTTGAAGAAAGAAATGAGGTAATGAAAAGAACGCGGTTTTATAGAAAGAAGGAGGTAAAAAATGCTTTGAAAGGGATTTTAAACGAGGCATTGCTCAGGAAAATGTTAGGAAATCAAGAGAGAAAACGAAAGAAACGAAAAAAACTGAAACAATGGTGCAAGCGTGGGTTTAAAGATAAAAAGAAAAAATAATGCATTGAAAGGGATACTAAACGAGTCATTGCTTTAAGATAAAAATAGAAAAAATAATGCATTGAAAGGGATACTAAACGAGTCATTGCTTTAAGATAAAAATAGAAAAAATAATGCATTGAAAGGGATACTAAACGAGTCATTGCTTTAAGATAAAAATAGAAAAAATAATGCACTGAAAGGGATATTAAACGAGTCATTGCTTTAAGATAAAAATAGAAAAAATAATGCATTGAAAGGGATACTAAACGAGTCATTGCTTTAAGATAAAAATAGAAAAAATAATGCATTGAAAGGGATATTAAACGAGTCATTGCTTTAAGATAAAAATAGAAAAAATAATGCATTGAAAGGGATACTAAACGAGTCATTGCTTTAAGATAAAAATAGAAAAAATAATGCATTGAAAGGGATACTAAACGAGTCATTGCTTTAAGATAAAAATAGAAAAAATAATGCATTGAAAGGGATACTAAACGAGTCATTGCTTTAAGATAAAAATAGAAAAAATAATGCATTGAAAGGGATATTAAACGAGTCATTGCTTTAAGATAAAAATAGAAAAAATAATGCATTGAAAGGGATATTAAACGAGTCATTGCTTTAAGATAAAAAGAAAAAATAATGCATTGAAAGGGATATTAAACGAGTCATTGCTTTAAGATAAAAATAGAAAAAATAATGCATTGAAAGGGATACTAAACGAGTCATTGCTTTAAGATAAAAATAGAAAAAATAATGCATTGAAAGGGATATTAAACGAGGCATTGAATAGCCTAAAAAAAAAGAATAACATTGTGGTGAAACCTTTTGCCAGACACGTTAACTCGCTGCTGTCTCAAACTTAACCTACTTTCTCTTCAGCTCTCACCACGTATACGTATATTTGAGATCATGTAGCCTTTCAACCATTCAATTTTACGCAAGTTTAGGTCAAGCTTTCTCCGGATAATACGTTTTGTTCTGTCCTTATTAGAGTCTTAACCCAGTAGCAGCAACGGGCCAAATTTGTGGCTTTACCGTGTACCAGCGACGGGCCAAATTTTTGCCATGATATAAACCCCCCCAAAAATAGATAATGCATAAGTTGATCACAAATGCGTTGATATATAATTATGAAATGGTTTGAGTGAGTGATGATTTTTTCTCATTTTCTCGCTTAGAGGGGCCAAAGAAACATTATCCCCGCAGCTACTGGGTTAATTGTTGAGTCTCTTTGGAACAGTCTCGATTCTTGATGTGTTGCATAAAAAAAACTGTTTCAGGCTAATCAGCAGCGTACACAAGTATCGAGTTTCAACTTTTTTTTAAATCAAATTAATATAGGTCAAGCTTTCTATGGATAATGCGTTGTGTTTCGTCTTTATTTAGGGTCCTTTTGTAACGGCATGAATCAGCGGTTTTACACTAATCAGATAATTACGTAAATCGTCAGTGGCGTGGCTTATTAGTGGGGCTTGGACGCTTCCTTCTCTAACATAAATCATTTCCAATGGCCAAAATAAGAGACTAAACGCGTCCCCATGAGAGTTTCTTTACGTTCATGATGCAGAAACTTTGTCAAACTACCACCAACAGGGTCACAAGACTACCTATGGAAATGCCCACAACTCCTACGAAAGTCTTGTCAAGTGTAGGCTATGTGCATGGGCGCCACCGTTGCCAGATTATCGCACTCATAGCTGCGTTTTTACCGGTTTCTGGCCAATAACTGTTGCCAAGACATAAAAATAATCAAACACTTTAACGATAACTATATATGAAGGCAGTTATTGGAGTCGAGGAGGCAGTTTTTGGGTCGGAAATCGGCAAACGTAAGAGGCAGAGTACGACAATCTGGCAACGTTGATGGGCGCCGAAAGTAGCTCCGTGGGGCTTGGAAGGTTACCCGAAGTTGTGCAGCCCCTTTGTAAAATTCTGAAAAAAAAGCGGGGACCATGTTTCTTAATGGTCCCCCCAAGCGAGAAAAATGAGAAAAAATCACCCCTCACACAAACCATTTCATAATATATATCAAAGCATTTGTGGTCAGATTATGTATCATCTATTTTGGGGGGTTTCTATCATGGCACAAATTTGGCCCGTCGCTGCTACACGGTAAAGCCACAAATTTGGCCCGTCGCTGCTACCGGGTTAAACGGGGTCTTAAAATACGGATGACTTGGCACCTCGTATGTCCCCTCTATCGTTCGAGTGCCCTTTAGAACTCTCTGGCAGTACGTTGGGGTGTTATCAGCTCAAGATACCACTCGTATTTATGAACAAAACGTTTCTTCTATCAAAAAGACCGGATTTGGGGAGTCCATGCCGTGTTATGTAAGATCAAAGTAGAGGTGTGAATGACGCAACACTTTAAGGAGAATGTACGTAGTTGTGCTGGGATGGTGTAAAATAATAAAAAAAATGATAAATATGAGAAGAAGAAATTTCAGAGGTAAGGAAAAAATAAATTAAGATCAGAAAGAGAAAGGATGGAAATGGGTGTCCGGGTGTGCTTTAATAGGTAAAAAAAAGAGGAGTTAAAAGTGAGAAAAGGAAGAGGAAAAATTAAAAAGAGAGATCAGAGAGAGAGAGAGAGAGAGAGAGAGAGATAATTGGGTGTGTGGGTGTACGATGATGATGTGAAAGTAAAGGTAATGGAGAAAGTGTGCCAATAAGCTAAATAATAATGCGATCGGATCATTGCCAATCTTGTAAGCAGCGAAGAATAATCACGTATAAATTTGAAACTATAATGGACTAAATTATACGAAGGGGAGGAACGCTGTGTTAGTATAGAGATTAATGAAGGGCTAAGAAAGTATAATAGGCTAATTTATACGAATGGGAAGAATATTGTTATAAAAAAGATATAGTATATAGAGATTAATGAAGAACTAGGAAACTATAATAAGGTAATTTATACGAAGGGGAGGAATGCTGTGTTAGTATAGAGATTAATGAAGGGCCAAAAAAGTATAATAGGCTAATTTATACGAATGGGAAGAATAGTTATAAAAAAAGATATAGTATTGAAATCAATGAAGAACTAGGAAACTATAATAAGATAATTTATACGAAGGGGAGGAATGCTGTGTTAGTATAGAGATTAATGAAGGGCTAAAAAAGTATAATAGGCTAATTTATACGAATGGGAAGAATATTGTTATAAAAAAAGATATAGTATAGAAATCAATGAAGAACTAGGGAAACTATAATAAGGTAATTTATACGAAGGAGAGGGATTTTGTGTTAGAATAAGAGAGATTCATGAAGGATAGGAAACTGTAATGGGCTGATTTATACGAAAGGAAGGAATGTAGTATCTGTATTCAGACTGAGGAAGGACAAACTATACTGAGCTGACGCATACGTATGAAGGGAACGTTACGAATAAGAGAAGTCGCAGTTTAGTGGCCTTGGGAGGGGAGGTGGAAGGTTATTTTTAGCACAAGCAAATACGTTTGTAACTATCCGCCTTGATCTATGCTTATATTATTTAATGCAAGGGAGGCACCACAAGGGCAAATAAACAAAACACAACAACAACAACATAAGCCCGCTAGATGCTGATATATACGAACAAAGTTAAGAGGAGAGGCCAGAAGAGATCACTATTTCAAGTGGAGAGAAGTCTTGATATCCTCCTCTCGAATGAGTTTGTCGTTCGTCCTTATTGTCATTATATTGTTACTGTTAAATATTGTTAAGTAAGTGGAAGATATTGATAAAGGTGTAAGAAACTGTTGAGGGCTAAATTGTAGGAAGAAGAGGAACGTTGTGTTAGTGTTATAAAAGAGTGTGTGTGTGTGTGTGTGTAATCGATGGGATAGAAAATACATAAGCCCGAATAGATATCATGGTGGGAGTTGCCAGCACGTAATTAAGTAATTATACTTCTGCACCCCCCACAACCCCATAACCCCGCATCTGGTCATGATTCCCAACTGGCATTTTTCATGACCAGTGCAGATTGACATGAATCTGGTAATGAAAAACCCGTTTGCTGATGGAAAAATAAATATCCAAGGTAGGGACACATTAACTCTCAATACGTTTTGTCACAATTCCTGCCCGCTATCTTATCACCTCACGCCAGCTGCGTAGCTTGGGGAACGCCGGTGCGCACATGTTAGTACGCACGGAGGGTAAGCCGTCTATGGTGGTGTCTAATGCCCCTATATACGGGAGTAACTCACTTTCCAAATTTCATTGCATATTGCTTCCCTCAGAATTTCATATGGGAGGATCATGGAAGGGTGTACTTTTCCTATGGTAATTAGTCGCCCTATAGTTGTGACTTTCTTTTCTCGTATAAGTAAACTATATTTGCAGGATTTAGTAACTGATATTAGTAGTTAGGAAGCTATTGGCTTGGTTTGGAGAATATATATAAAAACGTTTGGTACATCTAAAAGCAACACATCACTCATCTCTCAAATCGTTACTCACATGGTCTCTACCTCTAGAAACACCTGATTACGAACGTCTATGAGGACAATGAGGAAAGCCATGTCAATAAATTTATAATATTTAACACAAAAACAACAAATTGGAAACTTGAAGAACGTTCCTGCGTACGATATACTAAACAATATTCATAGATTAGGACGTACCGGAAAGTAACATACGTATACGAGCTTGTTCTATTGCCCCCCCACCCCCCCACCCCATGGCCCACTTCACACTGCACACGACCTTCTACTCTTGCCCATTCTTCCCCCATTCTATCCAGATCCCTTATGCAAGAGTTAATCAGTACCATGATTCTTTCACATCTTCGGCTGGTAAACTCTGAAGCAGCCTTCCTTCGTCTGCATTTCCTCCTGTTTACGACTTGAACTCTTTCAGGAGGAAAGTATCAAAGTCACCTCCATCTGAAATTTAACTCTCCTCTGGCCTCTCATTTCTTTCTTTCTTTCTTTCTTTCTTTTTTTTTTTTTTTTTGCTGGAGCAGTGCTTAGCGGGCTTTTATATTTTTTTTCTTTGAGCTGCCTCCCTTGCTGTAAGAAAAAATCCTGATTGAAAGAGACAAGTAAACACAATCACAGTCGAGCAATTACGAGTCCAATGATCCGCTGAGCCGTGCCTTGCGCACTTCTCGCCGCTTACCTTCTCTCTGGCAGGTTATAAGCATCCCTGACTCGAGTCGCGACATTAGAGCCACTCATTATCACAATAGTAGGAACGGACAGTCTATAAGTACTTAAATAATAATCTCCAGGTTGACAGCTGCAGAATAACAGTAAATAACGGCCAAGGCGTTTCAGCCATGCACCATATGCCTTCCAGGGGTTCTGTTCAGCAGCGTGATGACTCAGCCGAGACCACGCTGCGTGCAGCTCGAGATGTCACCAAGGCTTCGGCCACAAACCCGTGACTCAACAGGTCCTTTTCGTTAGGACTCCACGATGTACCTAAACTCCCGCGGCGCTCGTCCTCTTGTCCTCCGCGGGTTCCTCGACGTCGTAGACTCCCTTGACCCGTAGGTTCTTAGGGTCGAAGGGCGGGCGGGTGTGCTGAGTGGCGGGGTGACTCACTCCCATGGACTCAAGGTACCACGTGCCGCTGTTGAGGAACTCCTTGGTCACCACGCCGCCGTCGGGCCGCCGCACGTACCCGTAGGCGATGGCACGGTTCAGGGCGAAGGCGTACTCTGCCCGTCTGGCGTACCCCACCACCTGCTCGTCCCGCACGATGGCCTCCAGGCCCCACAGCGGCTGACTGCCGTCCTGCAGCGTCAGCGTTACTAGCTTCTTCGTAACACCCTCGGCCTTCTGTCGCTCCACGGCGGCTCGGCCCAGGAAGTCCGTGTTGGTCTTCAGCTTGCAGGTGAAGGCGAGGCCTGCCTCCAGCGGCGTGTCATCTGGTCGGACGTCGCCGTGCCAGTGGCGGTAACCCTTCTCGCAGGACAAGGAGTCGATGGCGCGGTAGCCGGAATTGACGAGGCCCCACGGCTTCCCCGCAGCCATCACGGCGCGGTACACGGCCAGGGCGGAGTCCCTTGGCACGTGAAGCTCCCATCCTGCAGGACCACGTGGGGCGTGAGTCAGTAACACACACACACACACACACACACACACACACACACAAGGCTATCACTTACACACACAAAGCTATCACACACACACACACACACACACACACAGAGACGACCATCACACTTTCACACACACACACACACACACACACACGACCATCACACATACACACACACACGACCATCACACACACACACACACACACACTCACCAAGCTCTCCCACGAAAGAGAGTCTGAGGGCACGGAGGGTGTGGCCGGCCAGAGTGATGACCTGGTGTGACGAGAAGGGGAAGGCCTCGTTGCCCAGGTCAGCGTCCGTCAGCTGCTGCAAGATGGTCCTGCTGTGGCGACCCTGCACGGACAGAAGGGCCATGTCGTCCGTGTGGTCAAGCAAGGACACGCGCCACCCGTTCGCCCGTATCTCCTTCAGCACGTGGGCGAGGTTCTGCAAGGCCGCCGCACCGCCCGCCGCCAAATAGAAACCGCGGCCCTCGAAGGCTGGGTCACAAGGCGAGCCCTGCCCCCCCTCACACACGCTCTGCCGGGGGGTGGGGTAGAGGAGGAGGAGGAGGAGGAGGAGGAGAACGCAAAAACAACCATGCATTACATGAAAGAAATCAAAGACTGACCTTGATAATGAGGACATATCAAAACAAGAGGAAGAGAAAGGGACGGTCTAGACTCTAGATATATAGGCAGAAGAATGAATAATTAATACAAGCTTATGACTCTACTACTACTACTACTACTACTACTGCTATTACTACTACTACCACTACTCACCACGGTCAGGTCGGCCTCCACGCCCCCCTTCGCGTTCAACATGCATGTGTAGACGGTCGTTCCGGCGGGGCGGGCGACGTTGGCGGAGAAGATCCAGTCGGCCGCCTTCTGCGCGTCGGGCCCCGAGATGTAATATTTGCCGAAGTAGGACATATCGAAGATGGCCGCTCGCTCCCTGCACGCTAGGCACTCCTCCTTGATCTGCGTGGACGGGGAGGAACGGGTTAGTGAGTTCATTTCGAGTGTTGGGTAAAGTGGGTGATGGTAGGAGAGGGGAGGGTAAGAGGGGAGGATTTAGGAAGCAGGTTGTAAGGGGAGGCGAGGGCGAGGGGGCGAGAAAGCATGGGTCAGCACTCTGTAAGTTTCCTCTTGAGTGTTGGGTTGAATAGGTGAGGGGAGGGGAGGGGAGAACGAATAGGGGAGGATTTTGTAAGCAAGGTGTAATGGGGAGGCTTTCTCTAAATGGGGAAGTTTCAGGGGAAGGATAAGGAAGAGAAAAGGGGAAAGAGAAGGACAAGGAACGGGAAGGGGAAGGAGAAGAAGGAGAGGGACAAGGAAGAGGAAGGGAAAGGGACAAGGAAGGGAAAGGGAAAAAAAGGACAAGGAAGGGGAAGGGGGAAGGATTTACATAGATTTACAAGGATGGGAAGGAAAGGGAAATTTTGTTAGATCTTGTTATTTCACCTGAGTATCACAACAACAACAACAACAACAATAAATCATCATCAATCAATACTAGTCCAATAGAGGAAGTGACCCCAAACATCTTACCTGGTGAAAATAGATCATTCGATATGCGATAATCGATTCAACTCATTCCTCTCTCCCTAATCTTGCCCTATCAAAGGTTTGAGGCAGAAAATAACTTGCGTGTTCCTTATATAAGTTTATTCTGACGAAGGCGCAGAGGAGGAGGGGAGGGGAGGAGGGGGAGGGATGTCGATCGATTGACTGCCTGATCGAGTGATTGATGAGCTATTGCATGACTTAGTGCTTGACTGATTGACTGACTGAATTGACTGACTGTTTGCCTAACTGAATGATTGACTGAAATGACTGTTTGACTGCCTGAATTGACTAACTGACTCACTGAATGATTGACTGGTTTATTCACCGACTGACTTACTGATTGATAGATTGACTGAACTGAAGAAGAAATAGAAAAAGAAGAAAAGGACAAGAAAAAGACGCAGAAGAAAGAAGATGGAGAAGAAAGAAGACGCAGAAGCAAAAGAAAGAAGAAGAAGAAGAAGAAGAAGAAGAAGAAGAAGAAGAAGAAGAAGAAGAAGAAGAAGAAGAAAATGAAGAAGAAGAAGAAGAAAAAGAAGAAGAAGAAGAAGAAAAAGAAGAAGAAGAAAATGAAGAAGAAGAAGAAGAAGATCCTCAGACGGTCGAAGCTAAGGTCCATATCAAACTCTTCAAAGGCTTAGTCCATCTATTTCAAAAGGTTTTCACAGAAGTTGTCGGGGTTTCCATGGGTGACTTCCTTGCCTTGGCGGTACGTTTTGCAAGGTCTCTGCGTCATGAACGAGAAAAAACACTCATGGCAACCGACGTAGCTCCTCTCTGGCCTTTAAAAACGTTTGTTGCAAGAGCCCCAAATGATTCATACTAAGACGAGTTTACGGCCCAAATTCTTAAACGTATCGGGCCAAGGAGAAGGTTAACCGGTATTTTATTCTATTTTTATATTTCCGATGCCGTGTAAGGGGTGGCCGCAGCAGCAGTGTCTAGGGTCGTATTGCAAGACATTTCGCCGCCCAAGAACATATATTTGACAAGGCTTTCCTCGGAGTTTTGGGTATATCCAGGAGTAGTTTTATGACCCTGGTGGTAGTTTAACCATGAACCTCAAGAAACACTCATTAGAACCCGACTGACCCCCTCTTTGGCCTTTTGAAATAGCTGATGTGGGAAGCGAAAGTGTCTTATGATACCGGCCTTTTACATCTCTCCCTGCTGTGGCACTTCCTCTCGGCACACTCAATCCTGTTACTCCCAACTCTCTATTGATCTATTTCACAGGTGGTCTTCCCCTGACACCCCCCTCCCTCAATTCTTCCCTCATACACTCTCTTCACAAATTCATTCTCCCCCATTCTCATCACGTGACCAAACCATCTCCAACTGGGTCAAGTAAAATGAACACTATACTAAAACCGGATTGGCGACTGGCGAGATGTTTTTTTCGTTGGCTCCCGCGGGTCCTTTCCTCATAGTCCCAACACCTATCTTCTCTTATATGATAGTTATAGGGAACATAATATGAGGACGGGGGAGGAAAAGACCCGCGACAGCTAACGCCAAAACGATCTATCTAGTCTGGTTTCACTACAGAAGATCGAAACAGACCATGAAAATCCCAGCAACTTCTACGAGAGGCATTTCAAATAGACGAACTGAGGTGGCGATAAGAAGAAAGAAAGAAAGAGAGGATGCAGCAGAAGAAGACGCACAAGAAAGAAGTACACGGGGTTCAGGACACATGCCTGGTGGTGGTGGGCGGGGAAGTCGAAGGAGTAGTCATCGTTGAGAAGCTTGTTGTATTGGTGGTCCTTGTGCTTCGGTGAGTGTTCGTAGGCGCCGTACCAGTCGTAGGAGAGCACGCGGGCAGGGGAGGAGGAGAACCAGCCGGGCCTCTCCCACCCGTGACGCTCCTGGAACAAGCAGCCCGCCCCCTCCAGCTCCTGCGAAGAGGGATAATACTTTGTAGGGTATCGGATACAATAGGTGTAAGCTTTCGTCTGGGTCTACCTCCAGATGTCAGTCTAATCGCAAGATAGTTAGCCGGTACTAGAACAGTTTGCCTACGGACAGTTTGCCTACTGGACATTATTAGCCAGTTTTACAGTCCAACCCTACAAGTTCGTAAGCTCCCTGACCAAACACAAAATACTACGAAAACTCCTTGTATAGTGTTTGGCGTTGGTATAAAAAGAGGGAAACTTTAGAAAACCACACTAGAAATCTCTTTAGTATCTGGTATTGAGTAGAAATAACGAATCATTGTGGAGAATATAGTTTGTTTTGGGCGATTACAATGGCTGGGTTGGACTGTCGAACTGGCCCTATGCCTACCGGACATTATGCCTACCGTTCATTATGGCTAACGGACCCAAACAGGTTACACGTTACCTGTTGACTTCTCTTGTGGCCACTCTTCTCTGTCTTCTTGTAAACGATCAGTGCTATTTTTTTTTTTTTTAACCTTGAGCCGCTTCCTTTACTTTACTTTCAAATTAATATGTTATGTTCGTTTTCTTCAAGTGTAATTATTTTTTTGGGGGGAGGTTTTAGTACTAAGCGGACTTTTTTGTTTTTATTTACTTTTATCCTTGAACAGCAACAAAACTTCACATAAAA